>NW_022631002.1:16172032-16217278 GCF_010015895.1 Lontra canadensis
GGGGGGGGGGGGGTGGGGTTATGGACATTGGGGAGGGTATGTGCTATGGTGAGTGCTGTGAAATGTGTAAACCTGGCGATTCACAGACCTGTACCCCTGGGGATAAAAATATATTATATGTTTAAAAAAATAATAAAATTTATTAAAAAAAAAAATCTAAACTACACCAATAAATCTCTTAGGTAGGGGAAATGGTTCATTAAATAATCTCTTTTTTTAACCATAGTCTTAACCACCCAGCGGCTATGGTTAGGATGAAATGAATTGTTTAAACTTGGTTTCAGCATTGCCATTCTAAGTGATTACAATGACAAAAGAGCATAGTGGTTAAAAGTAGAGGCTCTGAATCCTAGTCTTACTATTTGCAAGCTGTGTGACCTTGAAGGAGTTATTTAATCTCTATAAATCTCAGTTTCATCAACTATAGAATGGAATCCATACAAGGTAAGCCAAGTTGAGCAAAGTAAGAATTTTATTTCCCACTTCCCAACACTGTAATTTAATGCTATAATTTGTAATCAGAACTCCCAACTACTGTATATTCACAAAGTTCTGCTTACCTTAGTGTTTCTTATGTTCTGATAGAAAATAGACTTAGGATCACAGCAATTTACCACACAATAAAGATACACCAAAAAAATCCTTTGGATTTATAATTTACTTCAAGTAAACCATTCAGAGTACATTTTCTTAAGCATGGAGCCCAACAACGGGCCTTGAATGCATGACCGTGAGGATCAAGACCTGAGCTGTTATCAAGAGCTGGAAGCTTAACCAACTGTGCCACCCAGGTGCCCCTAAAGTACTTAAAAAAAAAAAAAAAAAAAATCTAAGCGGGCTCCATATCCAGTGTGGGGGGCTTGAATTCATGACCCTGAGATCAAGAGTCACATTCACTAGTGAATGAGCCAGCCAGGCGTCCCCTCATATTACTTTTAAAATTAGTATGGGATAATAGGGAACTACAAAATACTATACACCTTTAGAATTTTATTTGATATTACCCACCTTTTAGTCTAGAAAATTTGACTACAGCTTTTTAAAATGTTTCAAGTTTTGCAAGATCACAAGCTAGAACATATGATACATCTGAAATTTAGAGATGTCTGCAAATTAACAGAAAATGAAAAAAATTCAATACATATTTTCTTACTTACTACATAAAATCGGAGAAGAGGGTGTTTGCAGTGTCAAAGTGGAGCCATCTTTCCTCGTGATATTAACTCTAAAAACCAATCTGGCACGAGTGCTTTTTTTCTTGGAACCAGCAATTCCTATTCTGGCTTCAACATCAGCATTCCTCAATTTCAATATCCCTACGCAGTCCACCCTAACACACAAAGAAAAAGACATTAACTGATATTTTCTGTTTTATAAATAGTACAATATTCTTAACCAAATAAGCCTCTTTTTTAGGGAGGAGGGGCAGAAGGGGGGGGGAGTGAGAGAGAGAGAGAATCTTCTTAAGCAGGTTTCATGCATAGTGTGGAGCCTGATGGGGGATCAACCATACAACCCTGAGATCAGGACCTGAGCTGAAATCAAGAGTCGGATGCTTTACTGACTGAGCCACCCATATGCCCCAAATAAGTTTCTTTTAAAAAAAATTTTGCTAATTATTAGTTTTTTGAAAATGTAATACAATCATAAGTTTCCAAATTTAAAATGTATGGAAGGGTGAATTCTGAGTATTCATAATTTTTGCCAAATTTTCATTCATAATAATAGTGGAAAAATAGTAAAGCAAAATCACTATTTCAAAATCTGAACATAAGGGTTTATAAGAGATAATTTTGCCATTTAAAATTTTTAATTTATTTTTTCTATTTTTTTTTTTTAAGATTGTATTTATTTATTGGAGAGAGAGAGAATAAGCAGGGGAGAGGCAGAAAGAGAGGGAGAGTCAGACTCCCTATTGAGCAGGGGCTCAATCCCAGGACCCAGGGATCATGCCCTGAGCTGAAGGCAGACACTTAACTGACTGAGCGACCCAGATGCCCCTTAATTTATTTTTTTTAAAGCATGCTCTATACCCCGTGTGAGGCTCAAACTCGCAATGCTGACATTAAGAGCCAGTCAGGCACCCTAACTGCTATTCAAAAAAAAATAACTGCATCCTCTATTTTTGCAAATTTATATATTAAAATAAAGGGAATGAATTTTACTAAAAAAAAAAACAAACAAAAACCAAAAAACAAAACACACACACACACAAAACTAGCAACTGTTTCCAAAAGAACGGAACACTATATAGCCATTAAAACATATGCTATTAAAAAAATATGCTATAAGATAATATTTACTATATGGAATATGCTGATGGTAAGTGAAAGCAAGGTTACAAAACAATGGGTACAGTATTATTTCAATGTTATCAGAAAAAAAGAATAGAAAGATACATATCAAAATAGTGGTTACTGGGCACTTGGGTGGCTCAGTCGGTTAAGCAGCTGCCTTTGGCTCAGGTCATGATCCCAGGATCCTAGGACTGAGCCCTATATTTGGCTCTCTGCTCAGAGGGAAGTCTGTTTCTCCCTCTCCCTCTGCCCCTCCTCCAGCTTGTGTTCTCTCTCTTGTTCGCTTACTCTCTCAAAAAAAAAAAAAAAAAAAAGGTGGTTATTTCTGGGTAGTTGGCTTTTGAGAGGTATGTTTTTAGTTTTTTATTATTCATTTTTCTTTATTATTTTTTATTGTTCTGTATTTTCAACTTATAGTGAATAAGCACTATTTTTATAACCAGTAACTTCCTTCCTTTCTTCCACTACATATGTTTATTTTTACAATTTTCAAAAGTTAAAAAATAAGTCTTTACTAAATATTTTTCAAAATTTCCCTTTCCAATTAACCTCTTACTAACCTATTCAAAATGGCTTTCAAAAGGAAACTCAGAATTAAATACAGAAATGTCATTAGCTATCTAATACAAATAATTACAATGTAAGTCTACCCCTTTTCAATATATCTGCTGCTGTTACGGTTCAACTTTAGGATTAAAGGACCTTAGCAAAAGGCTTAAGGGAAAAAATTTTTAAATTTAAATCATTAACACTTCTAATATTTTTTTTAGGCAATGAAAATCCATAAGATGAAAAAAATACTCTTTTTTAATATAGGAAAATAAACACAGAAGGTGAAATAAACACAATATGCTTTTTCACATCAAGATGGGTCAGGGTACCACGAATGGTCTATCAAAGTTTCTAACGCAAACACTAAGAAAGCAGGATTTAGGGGGGGAGAAAAGGCAGAATTTAGGAGAGCAAATCAAATTGTTTGTAATTTTTATTTTTTAAAGTTACTTTTATTAATTCCAAAAAGTAAGTCCATATTATTTTTTAAAAAGTCAGCATTCCACCTGGCTCTTATTTCCTTGCCTTTCATCATGGGAATTCCACGGCAAAGAGCAAAAGAGTCCATTTTAACCCATTACCATTCTGCAATAATCTATTTCTGTAATTGTAATGTTTAAAACATTTTAATAAAATACTCAAAGTCTTTTTTTTTTTACACTAAAAACTAAATTTTTTTTGAGCCCCCTGCAAAAGTGTAATGTATACTGAAACATTTTTTTATAGTAAGTACTTACGCCAGTGTCATGTTGTTGCTTGGATCAAGACCAACTTCTATAACAGTAGTGCCTTCAATGTCCACTTCTTTACAGGGAGTTGTATTTCGCCCAGTAACCCTGCAGGCCTGATAAAATCCATGTGGTTTCACTCGACCAGAGTCATTACCCACAAACACTTGCAACACTACGGGCTCATTATGGCCTTCCAGCTGGAGTGAGATAACACAGAACATAAATTAGCCTTTCAAATAATCTAATTGTCCAATCAAATATTTAAGACCAAGTCCTATAACTGGATAACAATAAGGAAATAATTTAAATCCTCAAGAAAAACAGAAGTACAACATTTTCATAAAAAGGAGAGTTGGCTAAGTTTCTGTAGGAAATTTTAAGTTTTAATTCTGAAATAATCACACTTTGAGGAAAATTTATATGTTTAATGATAAATTACCATTTATAATTTTGTACAACTAGATGCAAATGAATACAGTGTCCTTTAGGTATTTACAAATTTATGGACTGCCAAAGCATGCGTGTTATTCAAAATTTACCACCATCACTAATGGAAAATTCACTAAATTGTTTTACTGGCATCATTATTATCATCATCAAATGAATACACATACTGAATTTTTTACTCTTTTAATAGTAAATAGGAAAGTGTCTGAAGTGCTCCTATATAAATAAAAGGGAAATGGAGCTCATCTGCATAGATTAGACAGACACACACACCATCATGAAATCATGGGCCAAAACATTATAGTTTGGGGGTGCCTGGGTGGCTCAGTGGGTTAAGCCTTCAGCTCAGGTCATGATCTCAGGGTCCTGGGATCAAGCCCCGCATCGGGCTCTCTGCTCAGTGGGTACCCTGCTTCCCCCCCCCGCCGTCCCTCTGCCTGCCTCTCTGCCTACTTGTGATCTCTCTGTCAAATAAATAAAATCTTTAAAAAAAAAATACGGTTTGAAAACTGTTAGTTTAGACCAGGATCTATGGGTCCTTTCAGGTCTCTAACAAGCCTTCCTAAATTGTAATTTGTATGGTGAAGAATAAATAAATATTTAAAAACAGCATTTGGGGAAAAATGTTTCCAATGCAGATTTTTGTTCATGTTTATATAGTTAAACACTGAAGGAGCTAAAAGAGAATGCATAAAGTCACAAAATAACCTGTACAATGTATACCAAAAGGCTTTAAAAAATTCATACATCTTTTCTAACCCAGTATGGCTCTATCTGTGAAAAGATATCAAAACAAGGGAAATAAACAGATAAATAAACAATCTACTCAAACCACTAACAGTACCTAGAACAGTGTCTGGCACATAAAGGGGTGCATATTTGTTGAATGAAAGAATAAATAAACTTTTGAGGTCAGGCAATTCACTCCCTATCACAGTTAGACAATCTAATAATACTTCTGACCAGAGAGTACTTAAAGCATAAAGTCAGAGCAATTGGGTTAAAAATACTGACCAAACTATCAACACTTCTCGTTAGATAAGTATTTACAGAAAGCATAATTGAAATTTCTTATTCACCTATTATTTGTCCTGAGTATGAGGGACTAAGGACGGGTTGGTGTGAAGAGTAGCAGAGGGATAAAGAATGATGTTGTTGAATATTAACCAACCTTATAAATGGCCACGGACAGGTTTCCTGACCCCAAGATTCTACCATATTTTATTAAAATTTAAAATGAAAGGCAGTCCAACTGAATACTGTTCAACTAACATTTTCACAAACTGCATTTAACAAGAATTTACTATGCCAAAATTCCTCCCTGTTTAATGTTTTATAAGAAACAGAAACACTTATTAAATATTCCCCACCCAACTCTTTTTTGGTTTGTCTTCAAAGAGAAATATTCTAAGTTTCCCAGGTGCTGAAATTTAAGCTTCTTTTTTCTTTTAGTCTAAATTCTGAAAAGATGAAGATCCAGTTGATATCCTAATTTTTAAAAAATTTTTATTTATTTATTCGTGACAGACACAAAGAGAGAGAGGCAGAGGGAGAAGCAGTCTCCCTACTGAGCAGGGAGCCCAATGTGGGACTTGATTGCAGAACCCTAGGATCATGACCTGAGCCGAAGGCAGATGCTTAACCATCAGAGCCACCCATGCGCCAACGATATCCTAATCCTTTTTTTTAAACATAGATTTTATTTATTTATTTGACAGAGTGAGAGTATAAGCAGGCAGAGAAGCAGAGGGAGAGGGAGAAGTAGGCTCCCCACTGAGCAGGGAGCCTGATGTAGGGCTCGATCCCAGGACCCTGGGATCATGATCTGAGCTGAAGGCAGTTGCTTAACCAACTGAGCCACCCAGGTGCCCCAATATCCTAACTCTTAAACTGAAGACTTAAATTATTTTCAACCAGTTCTTTTCTGAGATGAACAGTCCTGATTTCTTTAGCCATCTCAAAACCTTATTTTCCAAGCTCATAATAATTTCTAAATTATTTTTTTGAATCCACTTTAAAATATCTTCTTAAATATTAAGTTTGGGAACAAGTGAATACAGTTGCTACCAATGTCAAATATAAGGAGAACATAATTCATGATTTTCTAATATTTATCAGAATACATTCTCACTTCCTCTTTCATCTAAGCTAAAATTCAAATGAAATAAAAATAACAATAATGCACTTACAATTTAGTTAGACTTTTGCTTTAATTTCCATTATATATATCTAATAATTCTACTATTCTATTGTGGGCAGCTTTTGCTGGTTAAAAACGAAACTGGAGAAATTCTTTGTATACTGAAAAATAAAATAAGTACCTTTACTGTAGGAAAGCCTTGCTGTGTTCTGTCCTTTACTGAGCCACGGCTACCCTCAGTCAGGTACCGAGCTCGGTGCTGGGTCTCAGGCTGTACAACTATCTTCAGCTCCTTTCCTTCACTTTTAACAGGATACTGTCCACATAACATAGGGCTCTTCTTTACTCCACTTCCTTTTTGGTTTTCCAGTGTTCTGAGAAGTCAAAGCACAACATGGAAAAAGTATCAAAATGAGTTTTTTCTACAAAAGTCATCTAAGATAAAGGAAGAAACAGAATAGGCAGTAACATTAAAAGCAATTAATTATCTTACTGACAATACAGCCTAAAGGAAGATACATTCCATAAGCAAAGTATCTCTTAAAAGTTTTAAGTAAAATTTAACTATACAAGGCAAAAATGAAAAATGCATATGTGTGGTGGGAAGGAAGATTGAATGTAATAAGCCAGGAATAACAGGTAAGAGAATAGCTGATGGCATTGTAACCTTTCACATTGTACTTCGGTCAAAACAAATTTTAAAGCTGCAAGATTAACTATTATTTTCTAATCAGACTTGCAAGGCAAAAGATATGTGGGGGTAGCAAAAAGAAATAAACAAAAGGCCTTAATAAAACAATTAAAACTACATGTAGCATACATATTCTTTTGGATATCTTTCTCAGTAATTTTTCTGAAAAAATTATAATAAAATATCAGTAACCCAATTTGTATTGGGAAACTAGATTTACTCTAAACTATCTTTCTTAGAAGTATAATTTTTCAGAGTATTTATATTTGTGATTAAATAATTAAAGTCCTTAGCATATAAAATCTTTATAACTGGGATTTACAGATAGGAAATCTATTCTTTAAAACTGTATTTTTAAAATTTTTTAATTTTTAATTTTTTTAATTTTTAAAAATTCTATTTCTAATGTTTGTTTATCATGCATTTGCTATGTGGAATGTATGTTCAAAGAAAAATATTTCAAATGGTGGTTAGGACTTTAGGTCAATACATTTAACCTGAAGTACTGCAAATATGACAAATACAAAACAATACTATTAGTTCTAAAATAGACTTAAAATTATCCATGTACTTTTTTTTAAAGATGTTATTCATTTATTTGAGAGAGAGTGAGTGAGAGAGAGAGAGAGAGAGCATAAGCAGGGGGAGGGGCAGAGGGAGAGAAAGAAGCAGACTCCTGGCTGAGCAAGGAGCGGGGAGCCCGAGATGGGGCTCAATCCCAGGACCCTTGGGATCATGACCTGAGCCAAAAGCTGACAGTTAACTGACTGAGCCACCCAGGCACCCCTCTCCATGTGTATTTTAAAATAGAGTCAGGGGGGGCTCCTGGGTGGTTCAGTCAGTTAAGGTTGGACTTGGTTTGGGCTCAGATCTCAGGTTCCTGAGATCAACTCTGTTTTGGGCTCTGTGCTCAGCAGGTAGTCTGTTTCAGATTCTCTCCCTCTTCTCCGCACCCCTCCAAATGAATAGATAAATCTTTAAAATAAAATAAAATAAAATAAAATGTCATGGCCTATAACACTTTCTATATGACTCACATTGAAAATACAGGAGCCAAGAGATGACTATGGACAAAAATCTCCAAAAACAAATAGGTCCCAGGAGGAACATTATGAATCAAACAAAGAAGAGCAATGGTGGCTAAGAAGCCTTAAAAATGGCCCTAATGTTTAACCCTTCATCTCTAACCAAGTTGTTGCCTCTATTATCAATAACAAAAGGAGGAAATACCGTATTCTCAATGGAACTAGGGACTGGGGTGAAACTCATGGCTAGGAAAGGGAAAGAAGAATGGAGAAAAGAAGGAATGTAAAGGAATGCACTAACACTGACAAGGTAAGTAGGAGAGTTCTGAGGGCTAGTACTGTGCTCCATCATCTTCATACTCCCTAAAACTTGCACAATTCCTAAAACTGAAGGTGCTAAGAAAATAGTCGTTATTGAAAGCAAATAGGAAAAAACAAGGAACAAAGAAAGGAAAGGAGAAGAAAAAAAGAGCATCTATTATAATATTAAGATGAGAAAGACTGGATCCTAACTGGCCAAGGAATGCCATATTCATTTAAGTTTGACAGACATAAGTCAAAGATTACCTCTGTAAGTCATTTAAAAGGCCCTAGAAGAATAAATTCTACGAATCAAAGAGTTGAAACGGGAACAATGGGCAACAAATCCTATTTTCATCATTCTGGGTAGAAATTCAAACATTTGCTTTCAATACAATGTGCTCTCAATACATTTGCTCTTATCTATGAAAACCTACAATTACATCATTTTTTACCTATTTTAAAATCAAAGCAAAAATATTCACTTACAGAAACTATGTAAAAATACTCCCCAAATATTTGTTGAAAAGTAAATATAGCAAAATGCTAAAAGCAGTTCTATAGAGTGACTAGATTATGGGTTATTTATTTTCTCCTATTTTTCTGCATTTTTCCAAATTTTTGTAATTAATACCTATTAATTTTATAATAAGAAAAGGGAACACTTAGTTTGAAATACAAGGAAAATTTAGCATATGTCAATGAACTAGCAAGATAGAGTTTTTATATTCACTTATGCTAGCCAAGCTAATATTTATGAGGATAAACAGATGAAAACGAGTTTTACTATTTCAGTAAAACAAAATATTTCATTTGGGATGAAGACTGCTAAGTGAGTTGACAAGTATATATATTCTTTTTTTTTTTTTTAAAGATTTTATTTATTTATTTGACAGGCAGAGATCACAAGTAGGCAGAGAGGCAGGCAGAGAGAGGAAGGGAAGCAGGCTCCCCGCTGTGCAGAGAGCCCGATGCGGGGCTCGATCCCAGGACCCTGGGATCATGACCTGAGCTGAAGGCAGCGGCCTAACCCACTGAGCCACCCAGGCGCCCCAACAAGTATATATATTCTTAAAGAAGACTAGTCCATGTAACTAAACAACTTCTGAAATGATACTTTTAAAAGCCCTCAAAACTATCTTTATCCTCTAAAGCTCAAATGTAAAGATGAAATATATATACACACACACACACACACACACACACACACACACACACACATATATATATTTAGATCTTTAGACACATAAAACAATGAAAATGTCAACTAATTCTTGGAAAAGTAGTCAATGAAATTACTAATTTTTAAGGCATGATGTCTGAAGAACAAACAAGAGAGGAGCAGTTAATTGGGGATTTTACTTTTAAATGGATTTAATGGGATTTTACTTTTAAATGACATCTAAAAGGTAAATCCACTGTTTTGGCCTACTCTTCAGAAGTCTTAAGATGACATTCTAATTCCTTTGGGTTACAAATCCTTCTGGTTGTCTATGTCACAAAAAAATAACTTCCATTACGAAATGCCTAAAAAGGGTTTCACATCCAGATGACATAATGTCTTAATTTCTAGAAATATCTATAAAGAGACATAGGGCTACTGATTCTCAGGATGTTTAGTTGAAGAATTTAAGAATGACATGGCTAGTAATGTTTAAATACTAAGTAGTTCCTTTTCAAATGATTTTGTTTTCTTAACAAACTCTTTTATACAACATTTTAACTATACAAAAATGCTATTTTCATCTTGAAAATCAACAAACTGCTGTTACAACATATTTGAGACTATATTTCCTATAGTGTACATTATATAAATTATAAATTTATGACACATTAGATCTAAGGCTAAATATACCTTATTCCTCAAAAGATTTCTAAATTTCTTTCATGTTTCTAACACCTTTCTTTTTGAAGAATATAGGATGTTAGCTTGAGATGCACTTAATAACTGTTTTGAAAAGCCTACTTTTCTATATATTTATATAAGGTTTTATCCTCTCCTTGATATAGTTCTTACAGATTCAAAATGAAAACTTCTTCCATTATTTCTATTTGCTAGTGCCAAATATTTTTCCATTACCTAAGAAGCTGGACATTTCTTCTGCTGCTTGATGAGTTTCTGTTCCATGAATTATTTCATGAGAGATTTTGTCTTGACAAATGTTATTATACTTTCCCTGGGTAACCTCAAATCATTTCTAAGATATATCTATCATACAAAAGCAGAAGCAGAAAAGATGTAGGTCAAGATATTCTCTTTAATAGGAACTGCAAACCATGTGTGTTGACTAACCCTATGTCAAAATTTTATTTGTTCTTCATTTGGACCATTAACATATATTTCAATATAAAAATGAAAATCTCTCTTCTGGAACTTAAAAAATTTTTTCTGCATTGAAGCCCAAATAAATACCGTATTTAATGACCGATATACATGAGCCTTTTAAATCTGTGCTACTATGTTTCAGAACATTATTTTATAGGTACTATGTTCTAGAATTGGCTCTGCTAATGGCAATATTTTAGGAAAGGGTGTATCTTGTTGTTTGCTTTTTTTAAGATAATTTCCTAATTTGGACTTTCTAAAAAGAAAAAACATTTAAATGTTTATTTTTATTTAACTATATCACTCCAAAGGAGTTCTAAATGAGAGGAGAAAACAGTATAGAATAATTATGCTTAAATGTTAGGTAAATGGTAGATAAACGATGTAAAAAATGTACTGACAGACTAAGAACAAGTTTAATATACATTAAAAATATTCTCTATAATACTCAACCAGATATCTAACTTAACAGGTAGGAATGATGTCATGAAGTAGCAGCTTCTCCATCACTCTTTGTAACAAACTGAAATTGTAGGAGGTTCTGGATCAACTAAAGAACCATATTTTGCCTCCCAAAAAAGTAATCTCTCAAAATCCACTGAGTTAAATTTTATCAAATTATATGAAAATCTAATTTAAAAAGTGTAGGAATTAAATATAATAAAAGTACTAAAGGAATCAGAAAGTTAAAAATAAGTCACAGTATCCTATACTATAGCCACTGAAATATATTTATATTCAGATATATTTATAGTGAGTGTTGTGAACTGGCACAGATGAATGAAAACTCAAACATGTACCATGATCTGTTCTATCACCCTTCTAATACATAAACCCAGAAACAGAGGAAAAACAATTAGTGATAAATTATTTTTTTTTAAATGTCAGCACAATGTATCAAAGAAAAAGCTTAAAATAAATACATGAATCTAAATGATAGGAATCAAACCATCAATTTAGTTTTTTCTTGTTTTCATCAAAAGAAAAAAGTCTAAAATCCTCATAGAAATGGAAATGGGTTGAACCAAATCAGGAGACAACATGAGAGAACACAAACTAGCCCTTTTCAAATGTTTTGAGTCAACTAGGGCCATTTCACTCAAGCTATTTGTCTGAATAAAAATATTTTTAAATCCATTTGAAATTTAAAGGTTATTTCAAAACAGATTATTTTCTACCAATCATACCCAGAATAAGATACCTATTGCTAAAATCTATTAATATGTTTTCCTCTAGTGAAACTTGGTAATTTTAAGTTTGAATTTTCATGTATTTCAATGATAAAATCAGTATCTTTGCTTTGTATGCACACTTGGGTTGAACAACTACAAAAACTGGGAATAATTTATTTATATTTTGTTTTGTTTTGCACAATGGTGATAGAACTTTAAAAAATGTGAATACCAACCCATTTCCTGCTTTTGAGTTGCTTTTGTTGTCCGTGGTAAGCTGAGAAAGCACATAGTGAGGTGCTTTGGCACTGTCGGCATCAAATATATCCATATTAGATTCTTCACAATCTCGTCGTTTGACCCCCGGCCTCTGCTTTGGATTTCGTTTTCGTGATTTACGAGGTACCTCAGTGTTATCATTGTAGGAACTGGTGCTCATGTTACTGAAGTTGGAGGGGGAATCCTCCATCCACATACTGCAGCTCTGCTCTGATTCCAATCCACACCCCTCATCCTGGCAGGACATCCGACTGTTATCCAGCAAGTCCTCAGGTGGTGGTGAGATGTACAAGACTGTGTGCCTCTTCGGTGTTGATGGATGCTGCTGAACTGTGTTACTGGTTAACTGCTTTTCACTTACCCCTCTGTTACTTACCCCCAAGGCTGAGGAGCAGCTCTCCACTTGCATAGCCTTGCTGTCGGTGACTGAGGTAGAATAAATGGTAGGGCTGGAAGAGGTGGTAAAGGAGCTGCAAGCACCGCCCATGGAGGAAGAGGAGGGAGCTGAAGAAGCATCTGCGGTGTACAATTTAAGAGTAAATACACTATACATATTTTCACCTATGCTGGCTAGCAGTCCCATTGAAAATGTGATTCGTGAACTGATTGTTTTTCCCCAAAATGAATAGTTGGAATTTGGTTAAGTTTTAGAATATAAAGGCTTCAAGCAATACAAGGCCTAAAAAATGCAATTTTAAAAAATGCCCAAATAGTAATATTTTACTTGTGTTATAATTGATAGATTTTTAAAAATCTAATTTAATGTTTTAAGTTGTAAAGCAAGAATAAAGCTTTTATTGCCTCAGCTGGATGTTCTTGTTGAATTTTAATCATTTAAAATAATAAAGAAAACCCCAATATGAAATATATGCTTGTGGTCCACATTCAATGCCAATTAAGTAATCCATTATAGAATTTGAAAAGTGGGACTGTGCTTAGCCACAAAATATTAAAATAAGTTTCTAACCTATGAAGCAGAGAACTACAGGTCATTTTTAATGCAGACACTCCCTGCTTCAGAGGCAAATCCTGGAATAAAAATATGAGAAAATAAATGAGAAAAGAGCTGCTGATTGATTATTCCAGATATCAATTATAAAATGAGAAATAAATAGAAAAAATATATAATCAACTGAATTGGAGGCAAAATGGAACTGGTACCATCACTATGATTGTTGTAAAATCTAGAATAAAAGTGAAAAAGTTTGATTTGGACTATGCTGGGCAGTGGAAGATAGGGAAGTCAACCACTAAGGGTATCCAGAAGTTGGAAATGGCCATTCAAAACCATAATACCTAAAATAAATAAATCCATCCTTTATGGCAGAATGAAAAGTAGAGTAAGACTGATTATTGGATGGATTTCTCTCACAAAGTACTTAGTACACACTCAGCAATTGGCTCCCCTATTCATTTCCTCTCTCTTTAAAGGGCCTGCTTGATTTTAACTATTAAGGGAATTTCTTAATACAAATAACAATAACTTTTATTGACTAAAGCCTAACAGAAAAGAGTTAAAAAATTCTAGTGCTGGGGAAGCACTAGAATCAGTTTATATAAAAAGGTCTCTTACAAAGCCATTTATTTATTATGCCTAGCAAAAAAAGAATTAAGTAGATCTTTATAAAACATGTGGCAACTGGCAGAACAGCTTGTTGAAAAATACTAGTACTTTAATCCTTTATGGCACAACCTTAAACACACACTAATAATGTTAAGGTTGGAAGTTGTCAGCTCTAAAATTTTAGAAATACCGTTTGATCTTGTATGAGATATGGAAAGGTTCATAATCATACACACACAAAACTAAAAATAGGTTAACATGTGACAGAGAACAGATATGTTTAAATCTAAAATTAGTTTTTATCTATAGCCAAGTGTGCCACTGTGTTAAAGCAGCAGGATAAAACTTAAAACCAATGTGCAGTCATTGGAATTGCAATATTCCTGTCAATTATACTGCAAACAGTGAATGTAAGAACACCAGTGTTCAGATAATCAAAAGCCAAGTGCCAAAGATCTATTTTTAAATTAAAAACATGTACCAGAACACTTAAGTCATTTGAAAGAGCTAAATTCACCAATAATTTTTCATTGCTGTCAAGGCTGAAGAGCATAGTAATTAATATCAGCCATTAATGACGTGATCTACATAATGTCATATGGAAATATTATTCCAAACTACTATAAGTCAAAGAACCTAGAGCAATTAGATGATACCAGTTCCATTTTCCAGTTTGTATCCTTGTCAAATGCAGTAGCTGAAATTGGAAAATTCAGTCACTTTAAACTGCATTCCAATTTAAAGAAAAATTGATCAATTTCATATCATGCATTAATGCAATGTTTTCTTAGTAAATAAATATTTTAAAAGATTTGTAAGAACTACAAAATCTAGATGCTAATGTCAGTGACAGTTTAGGAGCTGATTTGTAGCCACTTTGGGTTTAAACAACAAGTTTTTTCCTTGTTTTTTTTTTGAAGAATACTATAAAAATCATTTTAAAAAAATAGAAAAGGTATTATATATATCATTCCTCCATCTGTTCCAACTATTGGCAAATATGAAACTAAATTTTTGTGTGTATATAAGCCTATGTTCTTTATCTTCAGAGAAATAAAAGTATGCAGCATGCAATCTTTGCAGTAGAACACACAAAACATGCAGCATGAATGCTGTGAACGTGTATTTCTATAAAGCAGCTTTCCCCCACCCACACTTTTTGAATCTAAGTATCATGCACATGAGAATGCAGAATATGAACATCTCAGGGATCCCTGTCCATGACAGATGGAAAGTACTGGTGAAAAGCAATCATGAACTCAAAAGTAAGTTATGTGATATTCATGAATTTAATATGCAAGACATATCCTAGCATTGCTCTTAAAGGTATATATGATTTTATCTTGCAAATCTTATCAAAGCAATCATGGTTATAAAACCCAATTGGTATAATCAAACATAAATGTCTGTTCTGGGACAGGTATGCCAAACTGTGATCTCATACCCTACATAAATTAAAATATTCTATACATTTTACTTGGAGACCTAACATAATAATTTTTATATTTTACCTGCAGTTTCCTGGATATACTTACTAAATAAAAAAGTTCATTAGCACAAAACTATGAAACTGAAAACATAAACTCTGTCAGAAGACAGTAGTAAGCATCCTTTAATTAAAAAATATTATTACTTTGAAAAGCCTATCTCAGTTTGAGCCTAAATTACAAAAGATCTTACTCATTTTAAGACTGTAACAAGTAAGACAATTTTTTAAAACTATAAAACTCTTTACAACAACATCACTGTTACATTGATAATGATGATAATGATGTATAAAATCCTTCACATAATATTTTACATTCTGGTTAGCAAGACATCACCTAAGTGAAATAATAATGCCAAGTGAGGTGAAGTATAAAATGAGAACTATGGGCCCTTTCTTAGATCTTTCTTAGAGCCTCCCAACACCTAAAACAGTACCTTGCATGTAGTAAAAATTTAAATTTCTTATTAAATTGATTTACTGGAAGCCAGTATTTGATAACTATGTTGAATTATATTAAAGTTATATTGGCCAAAAAAATGTACCAACATGCCCATGATGAACACATCAGGTTTAAAAAAAAGGATTTACTACTCAAAGTGCTTAAAATACATCTCACTATAATAGCGTTATCTGATACAGGGAAGGGTTTAGAAGTAACAAGAGTTTAGAGTTAACTATTTGCTACTTCTACAAAGAGTGTGCTAATAACTTTCTTTCTTGAAACTATAAGCCAAATTATTACTTGTGTATTAATCCATAAATTTACTAAGAATAAAAAATCCTTAATATTATCTATTAAAAATACATTGAATTATATCAAAAACATTTTAGATTTCTAAACACAAATTTCTTATTCCCAAGCAATTCCAGAAAAACACTCAAGAACATTACTGGGAATACTGTAAATGTACTTAAAATATCCACAAAGACCTTTCAGTCACTGTATCATTAAATATCAAGAAACAGCTTAACTGACTTTCTATAGAACTAAAATGCTAATGTAATCCTGCCTCATCTATATATTCTTTTTTATTTTTAAGTTGTTAAAAACAAAGTATGCTAACTACTGTTCCCCCATTTTTTGGTTTTGAGTCTCCATTTTTATTTGTTAGGAATGTATAGACTATGTTTCATTGCTGCATATTAAAAGTACAAAAACTCCTAAAATTTTTTTAGTAATTGATTTTCTAAGCAGATTAGTTGTAATGTATTTCTATTTTAGAGCTTTATAATTTTAATGTTTATATTTTATTTTTTTAATTCAAATTCAATTACTTGACATAAAATATATTATGTTTCAGGGGTATATAGACCTGTGAGTCATCAGTCTATTTGTTCTTTTAAATCCTTTATCAATCCTTTGCAAAGCTCTAAGTTTTTCTTAAAATGTTTTCTTAAAATTATTCTCTTATCCATGAATAAGTAACACATGAATAAATTTTTCATATTTTTCTTTTATGAAAAAATTATCTTTGAACCTGTAAAAATTTTTATTTTTCTTTGGCTAGAGAGCATGGTGAACCAAAGGGAAAACCATTCTACATTTATTAATGAAAATTTACAATTTCAAAAGAATACATTAATTTTAAAATGTGTAAGTGAAAGGAAGTATCACATCTATAGTGTTCTAAGTCTAATAATCCTATTATTAGCAGTAGCCAATAACTAGAACAAATGCCTGTAATGCTGGTGAATATAAGTTGTATTTTATATTCTCTTAAGAACTGATGGGATCATTAAGGTTCACTATGAATATTCAAAGTAGCTGGGATAAGGAAAGCAGCAGATAATGCCTACATGGGTATCTTAAAATTTCCAAGTATTAATTTGATTAGAAAGATGAAAATGGACTTTTAAATGATACCTCATATAGAAATTTGTGTAGACTTTATATACTCCTTACCTAAACTATATTTTAAAAATTAAGAACTATTATAGTTCTAGTTTTGTGAATGAGAAATTATTAGTTTTGTGAACCAGAAATTATTTTAATTACCACATCATTTTGGTGCTTAAAATACCATTTTAAAAAAAGGATAACACTTTACATGGAACTAGCTAAACTTTTTATGGAAAACTTTGAAATTGGAAACATTCTTTAAAGTCCTCAAAAGAAACAAATACCTTCCACATAATTTAAAATATGTGAAAGAAATGGTATTTAACTGAGTTTCCGAGATAAAATGTGATCCCTAGCGTTTAAATATGCAAATATATTTCATAACTTTCCAACATCAGGGCAAAATCAGTTGATTCCTAACAAAGTCATTAAAACAAAAGCCATAATTATTTTTTTCAAATTATAACATTTTGTAAGTGTGCTTAAGTGAACCAATAGTGGAACGGAGAAGGAGTAAACCATTGACTGTTCAGAAAATAATCTTAAAAAACAATCCAGATATTTGGAAACATTTCTGGTCTAAAACACTATTCAACCTTAGTTATCCTTTTTAAGTATTTCATTTTCTTTCTGGTAACAATGACTTCAAATCTAAAGATCTTGCCTGATAAAAGTCACCAGATACAAGGACATAATTTTAGATCAAAGAAGAAAGATATTGAGAGAAAAAAATTATAAGGCCAACATTCATGTTGCTAAGGGATTGAAAAATCTAGAACACACAAAGTGGCTGCAAACCTGCTTTGTCAACACCTTACATGCCAACCTTCGTTTTCTACTTTCTTCTTCTTCTTATAGTATTAACGTAAAGTTTAAAACTTTACAAAAAGTTTTTAGTTTCAATCAGTATCAATCCACTATTTAGAAATAAAAAAAGGAAGGAAGGAAGGACGGAAGGAAAGAAGGAAGAAAGAAAGAAAGAAAGAGAAAGAAAGAAAGAAAAAAAGACTTATGAAGAAGTCTGAAAACGAGACCGACCTATACCCTGGGTGAGATTGGATGGGTTAAGTGTCTCTGGCACTATTTGTCTTCACTATTGACAGACACTGTCACACAACCCACCACACGATGCCTGTCTCTGAATGGCGAAGCTAGAATGCAAGTTAAGTGTATTAATAGAAAAAACAACTAGCATCCCAGCATATAAAATAAGCAATCCAGATTATTTTACCAAAAACAAAAACAAAAAACAAAAATTGTAGGGTTGATCATTTAATTTACATGTTTAACAATTTCAATTTCCATTTGTACTTTTCCCACCCAACATAAGCTTACATGCCACAATAAGCAATGTTTTAAAAAACAAACTTTAAAAAAATAAAATTATCAACATCCAAATAAATGCATGTGGAAAATTTCTTACCCAAAATTTTTGTTAACTCATATTCACCAATTTGTTGTCCTGTTCACTAATGCAATCTAATCCATAAGCCAGAATGACCTCTCTCAGGTGTTTTTAGGTTGTGCCTTTACCCAAATTCCTTTAAAGAGTAGAAGAGAATATACTCTGACAAAACACTCAAGCAGAAAGAGGTATCTGTATTTTATTTTATTTTTTAAAAGATTTTATTTACTTATGAGAGAGCGTGCGCGTTTATGCAAGTGCCCTCAAGCCTGAGCAGTGGGGGAAGAAGGAGACACGCAGACTCTCTGCTCAGCAGGGAGGCCTATGCAGGGTTCAATCCCAGGACCTGGGAACCTGAGTCTAAGGCAGCTGCTTAACTGACTGAGCCACTCAGGCGCACCAGAAATACCTGCATTTCAGCAGCAAAAGAATCTTTTCATTTCTCAGGCCAACTTCCACATATATCCTCATACCCCTCAAAAAAAGTTACCACTTTTTCACTTTCAGATTAGATATGTACATAAAACGTTTGATCCTAGTGGGTCTATTTTAAAAAATTAGCACTGTTGCTGAAGCTGAAAAGCTTATTACTGATTTATTGGAAACCATCTTTTTCTTCCTCAGTCCATCAAACTGCCAATCAGCGTTCTATTACACAATTATTCTCCCATTTTTTAATCTATATTCTCCTAAAATAATTATTTTTAACTTGTCAGAGTATGGGGAGGGAAGAGGTAAAGGGTGAGAGAGAATCTTAAGCAGGGTCCATGCCCAGCACAGAGCCCAAGGCAGGGCTTGAGCTCACGACCCTAATATCATGACCTAAGCCGAAATCAAGAGTCAGATGCTTAACCAAATGAGCCACCCAGGTGCCCCTATTCACAGGATATTTGTTAAAGAATGTGTCCTAAAAAATAAAATGCTCACAAAATTTGTCAGTGTCCTGATATTTATAGCAATGTTTTAAATATATCTTTTGTCCTCTTCAATCCTAAGTATTTAAGCACAGTATAAAATATGTACTAGGTATATATTATGCGATTTGGGGTTTTTTTAATTATTTTTTTAAAAGATTTTATTTATTTATTTGACAGAGAGAGACACAATGAGAGAGGGAACACAAGTAGAGGGAGTGGGAGAATGAGAAGCAGGCCGTCTCCTTGCGCCGGGAGTCTGATGTGGGGCTCGATCCTGGGACCCTAGGACCATGACCTGAGGTGAAGGCAGATGCTTAAACCACTGAGTCACCCAGGCACCCCTTAAATCCTTTCCTGTTGGAAAAGGAAGATGTTTTCTACCATCCAGTGATTTAAGTACTACTGGATGGCATAACTGGTCAATACTGGATGATGACACTGAAGCTCAGAAAGAATCCTTTACCTCAAAGAGATTAAACATAAAAGGGAATAATTATACTAGGTGATAATTATATTTATTACATTGTCAAAGACCCCAAGTACAGGTTGGAGAAGAAGAAAAAAAAACTATTTAACTATTTTACTCCTTGAAAGGGAACATTATGTTAAGACAAAACCAGAGATTATCATTATATTAACTTAGATATGAATTAGAGAAAAACAGTTCTGAACAATGCTATTTGAAGGTCACCTCAATGCTTTATCATGTAATACATTTTAATATATTTAGATTAAATAATAAAGGTACTTCAGTCAACCCTAGTCCAATGCCTTCTCATTTTTTTAGAGGAGACCAAAAAGGGAAAAAAAATACTATTTGTATCATTAAAATCTTGTAATTTAATTACTCGGGTTCTACACCTGAGCCTGGATTAGAGCGGATATTAGATCCAACTATAGACAAAACAAAGTATCTAAGCAAAAATCAGAAGATAAGTTATATATGACCCTATCAGAAGTTTTGATACCTGATCGTGCAAAAGTATCACTTCATTTAAAAAATAAAAAGGTGGTAAGAGAATTCTAGGAACTAGAACTCTTTAATAGTCACCTTTTAGAATCATCCCTTTGGGATATGTCTGTTTTCCCCATGACTCATCATCTTCTATCAATGTCTCTTTTATATACAAGGGCTCCTATTAAGAAAGTGTCAACATAAAAGAATAAGTCAGAATGTAAATATTATGGCCCATGTGTGGCTCTACCTTGGCTGACAGGCAGAATTTCAAAGGTAAAAAACAGAGTAGGTGAGAATGAAAACAAACAGGCAAAATAAGGTTAAAAACTTATTTTTATTAAAATAAGACCTACTTTTTAAAACCTTACAAATGAGAGGAGAAATTCATGTGGGAGGAAAGTCAATGCTTACTGAATAATCACTAATTATCAGGTAATGTTAAGTATTTTATATATCTAATTTTATAACCTTAAGAAAAAGTCGGTATTAGTGTCTAGTTATTGAGGCAAATTTACAAATTTATTTAATCTCCACAAAATTCCGTCTATAGGATAGAAATGATATGACAGCAACCAGATTCAAGTTAGAGCCTTGTGATTCCAAAACCCATACTAATTTTATTATATTTTATTTGTGGGAAAAATAAATAAATAGAAATAAAACAATAATACGTGTGGGGGGGATTATATCTAGATTATGCCCATACAGGCTTGGCACTTTGAGGTGACTTCTCAGTTTTGTTTTGTTTTTTTTATTTTTTATAAACATATATTTTTATCCCCAGGGGTACAGTTCTGTGAATCGCCAGGTTTACACATTTCACAGCACTCACCATAGCACATACCCTCCCCAATGTCCATAATCCCGCCCCCCTCTCCCAACCCCTCTCCCCCCATCAACCCTCAGTTTGTTTTGTGAGATTAAGAGTCACTTATGGTTTATCTCCCTCCCAATCCCATTTTGTTTCATTTACTCTTCTCCTACCCCCCACTTCTCAGTTATTTTCAATTTCATTGACAATAACACCTTTTTATGAAGAAATGACATGCGGGAAATGAATTTTACCTCAGTGGACTAAATAAATACTACTGATGGACACCTACTTGCATTTATTGATGAAAAGGTAATGTACCTTCACTTATGCCAAAAATAAATTCATCAAGTGTCTAATACATCTCATGCCTTTATTACTTTTTTTTTAAAGATTTTATTTATTTATTTGACAGAGATCACAAGTAGGCAGAGAAGCAAGCAGAGAGGAAGGGGGGAAGCAGGCTCCCCACTCAGCAGAGAGCCCAATGCGGGACTCGATCCCAGGACCCTGAGATCATGACCTGAGCCAAAGGCAGAGGCTTTAACCCACTGAGCTACCCACGTGCCCCACTTTATTACTTTTTAAGAGTATAGTTCATTGAATATTTTGACTTATTTTAATCATCTGCCAACATGGTGTTTTTAAAAATTATGAAATAATTATGAAATAATCAAGACCTGAGTTGAAGATAGCCGCCTACCCAACTGAGCCACACAGGCGCCCCATTTTATTTTTAAGAGAAGAAATGTTAACAGCAACTGGTGAAATCTTTTGCTGTGCCCTACCCTAATCCATTCTCCTCACTTCTGCCCCAGCTGGACTAATATTTATATAACTTCATTGTATTATTCATAAAACTAATTGTTTTTTTTTCTTTAAGATTTTATTTTTATTTATTTGAGAAAGAAAGAGCACAAGCAGGGGAGGGAAAGGAAGAAGCACACTCCCCTACTGAGCATGGAGCCTGATACAGGGCCCAATCGATCACAGGACTCTGAGATCAGAACCTGAGTTGAAGCCAAACACTTAACCTTAACAGACTGAACCACCCAGGCACCTCTATACAACTAATTGTTATAAAAAAATTACTTATGGCAATTGGTATGGCCACACCTTTTACTTATGATATTAACCTACTGGTGATATAAGAAAGTAAGCCCACTTCTGTCCAATAATTTATTAATGTGAAATTGTACAAAACATATAAAAATAGAAACTATTTTGTGTATGTATTTTGTCCATTGAAGGTTGAGAACCACTGAACAGTTTTAAAATGCTAATCTACAGACCCAGGTAATATAAAAATGTGCTTTTTCCATCAGAAACAGGATAAATCAAAATATTTATAAAGTTGTTCTAAAAATTATCAGGAGGACAATAGAAAGGCAAACATTTAAGGAATAAATCAACAGGCATGTGTATTTTTTGTCAATGGTAGATTATAATACAGATAGCCTCCTGAATTCTTACTTGTTTCTGAATTAATCAGTATGTCCCAAGTTTGCTAAAGCTTTTCATTTTAATAATGTGATGTTTACATAAATCTATATATACATACATATTTCTATATGTATAAATGTATACCTTTAGATTTATAATATAATTTCAGTAAAAGAATGCGTAGAATTTTTAAATCTACTTGCAACTTTTTTGTAACTAGAATCTGACTTCCCTCTGGAAGTGGTCCAGTTTTCTAGAAAAAGTAGAAATAGCCAAATGGAATAACCAAGATCAACTCACATTTTAGCTCACAATATCAATACACAGGTTACATAGGTGAATCACCTTTCCTGCTAATGAGCTTTGGGTTTAATTTTAAGAGTAGTCTATTACATAAATGGCCAAAATTCTGAGATATGTTTACCTAGTTAACCTAGGACAACAATCAAAAGTAAATTTGCTCCTCAAAATGTATTCAACTCAAGAAAATACAAATTATATAACTGTAAATACTTTCTAGCACTAGTAAATAAACTATAATAAATTCAATGGACTATGTAATTCTGTTGCTGTGAATCACTGTTATTAAAACTTAATGTTCTCCTAGAAATCATATTCCAATTTTACAGATCTTGAAACCTGCAGAATTAAAGGGTAGATGGTTTTTCCAACTCAATATCTTACGCACTGCTTTGTCCAGGAACTACTGTTATCTAAGTGAAATAATTGCACACGATTCCCTGAAGTACAAAGGCAAGAAGAAAAAACTTAGACCCCAGCAGGAAAGAAGAAAGGTCTCTCGTCCCTGGAAGAACTGAGATATGATGATATGCGAACTGTCTAGCACAACTTCTGTTATGCAGTAGGAACTCAAAAATGGTAACTTACATTTTCTTCAACTCATTTTTTTGTACTGCTCTGTTGTTATGGATGGTTTAGAAATTCTTATGATTTTATTAGATGATTAAGATGTCTAAAACACATGAAAGCATAGCTGTTCTTTGATAACAGGACATTAATGTAGCTCTCTTGGATCCTCTCCTCCAATATAAATAAGACTCAATTAAGTTATTTCAGTATAGACAATACCTGTTAGCTACTTGTGATTTACTAACTGCTGTGGCATAAAATTCAAAGCACTATTTAATAGGTTTCTCTCTTCCAATGGAAAAGTTTATTAAATGGATCACTTCACAGAAAGTTATAAACTAAAATTACAGCCTTTAAAAACCTCCAGTGATATAACTAGTGGAGATATTCAACAGGTATTTCTATTATACATGCTTAATCTGTGTGTATACCTGTACAGGTTAAAAAGTGCACAAGGATCAGTATCCTGAGACTGATTTATCTGACAGAGAGAAAGATCACAAGTAGGCAGAGAGGCAGGCGGAGGTGGGGGTCAGGGAGCAGGCTCCCTGCTGAGCAGACAGCCTGATGCGGGGCTGGATTCCAGGACCTTGAGATCATGACCTGAGCCGAACGCAGAGGCTTAACCCACTGAGCCACTCAGGCACCTGAAGACTTCTTATTTTAATTAAATGAGGTATATCTAAGGATGAAGAACTATAAACATATAAGTAGATTTTTATTTTTTTTTTAAGATTTTATTTATTTATTTGACAGACAGAGATCACAAGTAGGCAGAGAGGCAGGCAGAGAGAGAGGAGGAAGCAGGCTCCATGCTGAGCAGAGAGCCCCATGCAGGGCTCGATCCCAGGATCCTGGGATCATGACCTGAGCTGAAGGCAGAGGCTTTAACCCACTGAGCCATCCAGGCACCCCAATAAGTAGATTTTTAAAAATACGTGATTGGTTATACAAGCTATTTATCAATAAAGCTGTTATTTAAGAAAAATGCCTGCCTTATCTCTTCACAAAAACTGCCCAAACTCGGGTGTAACTGTTTGTGTTAGTTCTTCTTAAATAATACTTGCATTTTAGTTCTTTTAACCTAAACTATACGATTCCCACCCCCCCCCAAAAAAAACAAACAAAAAGAATCCTTTCACAATATACATTTCTTGAGCAACTCCTTATTTTGCCAAAAATGCCATTAATTCATTTGGATAACTTTCTTGTGTTAGGAAAATGGCCCCTTTCTTAACTACAGAGAACCTACAATACTGTTCTGAAGGTCTTTGCTTCTAAAACTTATTCATTCAAATACTGAACCTCAAACTCTTAACTACCTTTCTAAACCTCAAACTTTTAACTACCCTTCTAATGGGACAAAAGCAGAGGTCTTCAAAAAATGAGAAGGAGTACAAATTTCAGACTGGTGATTCTCAACTTATCTCCCACATTTTGACACTTGGCCTGTGGAGAGGGGAGGAGTTGTGTAGAAGTAAGCCCTCTTTCCCCCAGCCCCAACTTGGAACTTACCCGATAAAATGATGTTACTGATGGGAGTATGAAAAAGTGTGAATAGTGCAGAGGCAGAAAAAGGTTTGAGATACTCTTTTATCCAATATTCTGAATTGTGGATTAGCAGCATCATGTTTACTCATTCCCTTAGTAATACGTGAAGGGAAAAAAATCTAGATTGGTGAATCTGAGAAACACATTTTAAATAATTAATAAAGACTGTACATGAAAACCTATATGCCCAGCCTCTAAATTTTCAAATTTAAATTGATTTAGAACTTGTGAAACACAAACCTTTATAGCAGAACTAGAAGTCTGTTCCCACCAGGCCCTCATACCTGATAGCAGCCAATCCGGCTCCTTCAAAACTCTGAAGAATTAACTACATCAAGAGTCATCATTTTTATGCATTTCATATTTAAACAGCAAATGTATATATTAAGAATAAAACTCACAGAAGTCTAAATTAATGTGCCTTTCCCTAGACATCATGTCTTTTGGCCAGGAAACACTGAATAACTGGCAATTTACTCCAAAACCTTTTGATAGTTATATCACTGAAGATATTCATATATCAAATAAAAAAGCAATACTATAAAGATACCTACTAATTGATTTCCCTATAATATTCTGTAACTTAAACTCTCTTACCTATAATGTTATATGACAAACACTATTCTACTAATAAGACAGAATCCTAGAATAAGATTATATTGGTTACTAAAAGTAAATTTAAGTAAAAAAAATTACAAATGACTTGGTTTTAGATCACAGAAACTTTCTGTATGTGAATATAATGTTACCTCCTTACACTCTTCACCTTCTTTAGAATGTCAGTAACTTCTCAATCTAGTCAGAATTAATTACTTCAGAATACTTCCTTTGGTCAATTCTCTTATTTTCATGATTTTTCAACTCATGTCTTTCAATCTAACTTATCTGGAGAGGATTTTCTCAAATAAACAGAGGGAAGGAGGGAGGATCAACATTCTATTAGTGACCCAAATTCAAGAACTTTCAATATCTATATATACAAACTTGAAATTGAGTTTGGTATTATTTTAAAAGGAAGAGTTCTTTTCCAAACCTCGCTGACATTTTTTCAGCTTTTAAAAGGAACTGGATCTACTGTCAACAGATGTTAAAAAGCACAGAAGAAACAGACTTTTAGTTCTATATAGATTCAATAAGTCTATAAAAAATAATCTCAAAAGATACAAAAGAAATCAGTTAGTCAATTTCTACTTGTGGATTTAAAGTGAAATATTTCATTAAAAATCTTTTTTTTTTTTTCTTATTTTATCATTTGATACAATTTGTAAACAATATTTAAAATTTTAAATTCCAGAAAAAATATTCAGGGACATTTTAGAACCCAGTGGATATAAAGTAAAACCAGGTCTTCTTACCAATTTGATTACTAAAAAAATCACAGTTAAATCCACAGAATCTGTTAGAAAATGTCTGGCAACACATGAACAGTGAGCAGGGCTGATAAGTTTCTTTGCTATGTTTAAAGTTTTCCTGCCCTCAATCAGGAAGGCTGCATACTGAGTACATAGCTCAGGGAAAAGATCCGTACACAGGGTTAATGGTACATTGGTTAATGCATACAAGAAAAATATATGAAGTTCTAGTACAGTACCAAATCCTTATTTAAACCACAACCTTCCACTTCACTGTTCTTTTTGAAATAAAATGAATTTACTAAAAACAACACTGTGATGGATTTTAAGTACCATTTAAAAGATGAGAGGTATCATTGGATAAGAAACCTCTACTTAGAAGGATAAAACTTCAGAGTATAATTTTTGTCCTTTTCTTTTTTAAACCGAACATACTTAGCAGTGTTTAAAACCCAACTAAAAAAAATAAATACAGTTGGGCAATCTAATATTACCGAATGCACTCATTAATTTATCAACAATCAAGACTTTTTTCTATTAGTTTATCCATCAATCTTTTATTCTGGTTCATTAAAAAATGGAACCAATTTTATACAAAGTGTATGATTTGAGAGCTGAGCAAAAATTAACTTGATAAACTTCAAACATTATTTTCCATATTTTTTCACTGATATTACAAAATGTCTTTACATAAATATTACATTCAAATCTTCCATTACTTTCAACTGACTTTAAAAGAAATCTAAAGTCACATATTTTTAAATGTAGGGAAAAGGTTATAATGACACACTACAAACAGAAAAGAGACTTGAGTATTTGAGTCCTTTTTCAGATTATACAAAATAAAGCATTTTTCTCTTTCAGCAAATTTAAAAAAAAAATAATTAAATAGGGACTCAGATGTAATTTTCTATTCATAGCTTGGTATGTAACTTTTTTATGTGCAGTCAACAAAAGAGCTTCAAGCTTATTTCCACAGCTGAAGATAAGCTCCTAGAAAATAAATAGCACTAACAGTTGTGCCAATGTGAAATTTTAAGAAATAAGAATATCAAGAAATGTATATTGAAATATTTTAAGGTTAAAAGTATATTTTTAAACCTCTTTAAAAAAACCCTCAAATCACACTCTTTTTGATATGAACTTTGCCAGCACTGTTCATGTTGGCCAGATAATACACTAGTTTTCTTTAATAAAATAAAATGAAATGCATACCAGCAGCAACTACAGCTGGAGGAGGCGAGCCTGCCTCACCACCACTTGTCTGACTCATTGATGCTACAGATGTTTCTCTAGATGGAGGTAACTGTAACTCCTTTGGGAGAAGATCATAGACAGATTCTGTAGGAGGAAGGAGAAAAAAATTTTAAAAGAGTGTAAGTCAGTAACCTAATACATAAACATGAAATTAATAGGTCTTTTCACTCAGGAAGAAAACTATATTATTCACACACACACGTAAAAAGAACTCCATATAACTTCTGTTGTAAAGAATTATTAGCAATTTTTTTTTATTATTCAATTTTACTGAAGAGTGATTTTTCCATTAGTTCTGTCCCCTGTTTTCTTCTTGGTCTCTTCCTTTATATTAAAGATGCTAAGGCTATTAACTTTTAGAACTGAATAAACTCAGACAAAATATAAGAAATGTCAAATAACCCAAAATGTACAATCTCTTTCTGTGTAATAATAAAAGTGTAACTTATCATACTCTTATCAGCTTTAAAATGGCTTCTCCAATGAGACCACTAGTCTAGCCTTACTCTTCTACCTAGCACCTTAAAGCAAATAGTTTAATTCACTATCATAATGCATTTTTCTCTCCCCCAAAAAGCTAAACAAGGAATGTCATAGCTCAAGGAAATATTATATTTTTATTCTGAGCTATCTCCAAACTCTAGAAAGGCACAAGTATAGGATACTCTTAAATCAGAAAGGATAAATGCCTAAATTAGAATATAATTACTTCTATGTTTGTTTTTTTAAGATTTTATTTATTTGTTTGTCAGAGAGAGAGAGAGAAAGGAGAGAAAGCGCAAGCAGGGGGAGTGTCAGGCAGTGGGAGAAGCAGGCTCCCTGCTGAGCAAGGAGACCAATGCGGTAAGATGGATACCTCTATCCAAGGACCCTGGGATCATGACCTGAGCTGGAGGCAGACGCTTAACCAATTGAGCCACCCAGGCATCCCTATCTTTTATTGTGTTCATATATCTTTTTAAGGTACTTTATAATCACTGTCCATAAATTTATGTCTATATCTACTATTTTAAAAATTCATTTATACGGAGCACCTGGGTGGTTCAGTGCGTTAAGCCTCTGCCTTCAGCTCCGGTCATGGTCTCAGGGTCCTGGGATCGAGCCCTACATTGGGCTCTCTGCTTGGCAGGGAGCTTTCTTCCTCCTCTCTCTCCCTGCCTGCTTCTCTGCCTACTTGTGATCTCTCTCTCTGTCAAATAAATAAATAAAATCTTTTTTTAAAAAATTCTTTTATAGTTATTATTGTATGGTTTGGGGCACAAATTAATTCTCAAAATATCTTGTAAAGGTGGTAGAATCAATGTTGGAAGGAACTTCTAATGACCACTTAGAATCATATACTCATTTTCAAAAGAATGGAGACATAGAGTTTAAGGAACTTGCCCAGTATTCCAAGAAAGCCAACACTCCAACAAATAAAAAAGACTATTAATCATTTGCATGAGGGATTAAAAAACAAAGGTAGCTCTCTAAGACATTTTATCCTTGATAACGAACAATACTTTTAGTTTACTGATCACTGAATATATACATACTTTGATCCTTCCAATTAATCTTTGAATTATGTATACCAACTTTGACATGGATAGGTGTAAGAAGAATGGCCTGAAAGAAAGCTAAAACTAGAAGTTTTACAATTAAATGATCTTTACTCGCAGCACAGAATCAACTGAAAATTGTCTTTTGAAAAACTCTAATACCTAACACTTGAAGAACCTAATTAAAACAGAAATGCCACTATCATAGGATATTGGTTTTAAAACAATAATCTGTCTCAATACATGCTGAGAAGAAGACTTCCTTATGCATAAAAGAGAAACATACTCAAGTCCTTCCTTTTTCTCCAAACAAACCAAAAGGAAATATGAAAATAAAAACAGCTTAGATGAAAAGAGAAAGGATCTATCAAAATATATTTCCATCAGGAAAAAAAAAAAAAGTCCTAGTAATAGCCCATCACTGACAGCACTTTACTAGTTGAGGAAGTATTTCTCCACTTCTTTAGTTATTAAATAAGTCAAAACAAAACAAAACTGTGTGGGCTGAAACACTCTACCTTTCCCAAAGAAGCGTATAAAATTGAATCTATATGAGAGGTATAAAAGCAATGTTAATAAAAATACACTGTAAAGTAATTAAATATTAGAACTTATTATATCTTAGCTCTCCGCACAATCTACCCCCCAAAACAAACAAAGTAACATGCAAGGGGAAGTAGAAGGTGTAGGAAGCATGGACTCATTCCTTCATCAAAGGTATTTTCTGATTAACTGACTCAAGTGTTTGGAAATTAAAGAAGTCAGAAATTTTATCATATCTACCCAAGGGAAGAAGCATTTAATACAGTCATTACCATTATAGGCTCTGATTTCAAACATAACTGGGTTGGCTCTGTTACTCCAAACAATCTAAGACTTAAATCCTCATTTAAATTTTTCTTTTACCCCATTATCTTGAAGAAACTCTCCCCAAGCTGTACTTGTACAACCCAACCACATATACTGGCCTTACTCTTAAATCTGCTTCCCATAAGACATAAAAAGATTCAAGGAATGTAAATTATGCTGTTAATACTAAAGTCATTTACTCCTAAATTCAATCCAAATTACAGTTTTACAGTATCCACTACCCAATGAAAGAACTCCTGAACAAGATCATAGATACTTTAAAATCCACGAAATTGAGGAGCACCTGGGTGGCTCAGTCATTAAGTGCCTGCCTTTGGCTCAGGTCATGATCCCAGGGCCCAGGGATCGAGTCCTACATTGGGCTCCCTGTTCAGTGGGAAGCCTGCTTCTCCCTCCCCCCTTCCCCTGCTTGTGTTCCCTCTCTCGCTGTGTTATCTCTGTCAAATAAATAAATAAAATCTTTAAAAATAAATAAAATAAAAAAATAAATCCACGAAATTGAAAAATAGTCCTAAGCTGGTACTAACCACTTCATGTTAAGACATTTCATCTATTTTCCTTGTGTTATCTTTTAAACTAGTTAAATAAGGAAGGAATGAAATTCTAGGTTTATAAGCACATAATATGAAGACCAAGACCAGGAAATCCATAATGGAAAGGCAGTTTCTTGAGGAAACACTTCATTAGAAAACAAAAGTAAAATCACTTCTAGATTTCTTTCTTTTTTTTTAAAAGAAGAGAGTGAGAATGGACGCAAGTTTTCTTTTTGGGATAGTAAAAATGTTCTAAAATTGGATTATGGTAACAGTTACACAACTCTGTAAACTAACCACTACTGAATTTGTATATTTTAAATGAGTTAATTTCATGATATGTAAATTATACATCAGTAAAGATGTTTCCAGAAAGAAAGAGAGAGAAAGAAATAGAACAAGTACAAGTGAAACTGCACAAGAGCAATATATGTCTCTCACTGTTCCTAATAAACCTCTGGATAAAAATATCTATTCACATAGCTCCTATTTGTGAAAAGTGAAATTATGAAGGCCAAGCTGCACACTAATCTAATTTGCTTTTTTAAGGCTCTTCTATTAGAGGTCAGGAAAATGCCACAGATATAGTTATCCTAAATTCAGTAAAATATCTGACAAAAATCTTACAAAGTTCTCATAACCACGATGAAGAAAGGTAGGCTTAATAAAACAGATGACGCTGAGCAACAGCACCCAAAAATGTATGGGTTCAACCTGGAAGGAGGTGGTTACTACATCAATAACTTAAAGAGATCAAATTTGCAAATAACATAGGCTTAAGAGAGATATATTGTGCATCATAATTCATCACAGACCATACCACACCGGAATATCTACCCAAAGGAATAAGTGAAATTTAGTTAGAATTAATTTAACAGTTGGTAAAAATTGTTCCTGTACAATGTACTGAAAGGCACTTTCTCTTTTTTTTAATTGACAAATAATTTTGCTTTTCTTTTTTCTTTTCTTTTTCTTATTTTAAATAGGCTCCATACTGGGTGTGGAGCCCAATGTGGGGCTCAAACTCATGATTATGAGATCAAGACCTGAACCAAGATCAAGAGTTGGATGCTCAACTGACTAAGCCACCCGGGTGCCCCTTTATTTTAAGTAAACTCTATGCCCAGCATGGGGCTTGAACTCACAACACCAAGGTCAAGAGTCCCCTGCTCCACCAACTAAGCCAGCCAGGCACTGTTTTCTAAGGAATTCTTTCCCTGGTCAGCCAGGATTGAAGTGACTATCGTCTTATCTATGTTTTCTATTTATGTTGCTAATAATTTATGCATTAATGTTTAACCAACTCACTTAACGGTTCATTATGAATTTCAGTTGACCAAAATCCCAAGTAAGTGCACTGCTTAAATATCCCTGTGGTAGAATTAGGACAGGTATGAAATAACTTTATAAATAAAAAAACAACTTTGTTATGTGTAACAATACAAATAACTTTGTTATTAGTAACTTTTGTTATTCATTACTTGTAACAAATAACTTTATTAACAGAAAATTTTTTTTTAAAGATTTTATTTATTTATTTGACAGAAAGAGATCACAAGTAGGCAGAGAGGCAGGGAGAGAGAGAGAGAAGGAAGCAGGCTCCCTGCTGAGCAGAGTCCAATGCGGGGCTCAATCCCAGGACCCTGAGATCATGACCTGAGCCTAAGGCAGAGGCTTTAGCCCACTGAGCCACCCAGGCGCCCCTGTTAACAGAAATTATTAACATAAATATATGAAAAAGTGTATGAAAACTAGGCAGAAAGGGAAACAAGCTCAGAAGATCAGGAGTTTGTCTTACCTTGGTGCTATACTGTAGAGCCTAGGGCCATTAGAAGGAAGGAAGAAATGGAGGAATTGAATTATTTTCAGATACTGAAAGCAAACCAATGTTTCCCAGTGTTGGGTGTTAAGGAGAACAATGTAAAAATGGGCTGACTGGCTGGTTTGTTTGCTTGGTCATTCAGTAAACTCTAATTGATCCATTTATGTCACTGATTATTTTCTGGGTCAATTTGGTCTTTTATTCTTCAACACTGGCTTTGAGTTGTTTCACTATACTGCGTCAAACTCAAAGTAGGCAGAAATCGTATCCTGAGGGCACAATGCAGTGAAAGAGAAGGGAAAAGTTGGTAACTTGATGGTGCAGCTTATTTTTTTTTTTTAATTTTCTCAGTTGGGAAAAATGTTCCCTAACCGCTGATAATCCAAATTCCATTTTCTACTGTATCATTCTGCAAGTTGCTCAGTCCCAAGAAAAAGTGAAAAGACTTCAAACCCTCACACTCTCTCACCTTCCCTAGAAAGGATCTAGGGAGATAAAACACAGAAAACTCTTGAAAAAAGGCATGCTTTTCTTGCTCTCTCTCAGTAAAATAATATTAATAATACAATTACCATTTATGAAGTTTTTGGGGATGGCTCTGGCACTGTGGAAAGCTCATTATATACATTTTAACTTAATTGCAAAACAATCCTGTGAGGTAGGTTTTACAAATAAAGACTCTGAACACTGTGCAACAGTAAAAAATGAAAAACAAACATGATACAAGAAAAGAAAGGAACGATAAATGTAAAGTTCATTAGGACAAAGGTTTCCTTTGATGGGGAGAAAGGAGACAGGACAGAGGAGGAACTGAAATAAACTGGGATGGACAGTGGGCTCACAGATGTTCTCTTACAAAAAATACAAGAAATCAGTAAATACAAAAAAAATTAAGATTATGCATGGATAGTGTGTAGCTTCAAAGAGTTGCTATAAGATGATCTGCTAAAGAGAACTCTGCAACTTATCAGTCCTTTGTTGGAATTTGTGTCCTTGCCTAACCTTTTTTTTTTTTTTAAAGATTTTATTTATTTATTTGACAGAGGGAGATCACAAGTAGGCAGAGAAGCAGGCAGAGAGAGAGAGGAGGAAGCAGGCTCCCCGCTGAGCAGAGAGCCCAATGCGGGGCTCAATCCCATGACCCTGGGATCATGACCTGAGCCAAAAGCAGAGGCTTTAACCCACTGAGCCACCCAGGCGCCCCTTACCTAACCTTTCTTGACCTGACAGCTAGCATTCAATGTTCAACTGCATTAGGGTCAGAAACTAAAGACCAAATTTGTCAGAGAGCCCACTTACTTTTTAGGACTTTTCTGAAAGCTTTCTTACTTACAGGTAACAAAATAAATAAAAGTTGTACACAACTAGTACTACAGACTTAACTGCATGCAGAGATGAATGCTAAAAAGACAGGAGGAAAGGAAATAAATTAGAAATAGTTTCTTTGTAACTATCAAGCAAGCAGCCATAAATGAAAATACCTGTGGTAAAAAAGGTATTACTTTGTTCTGGGAATGCTTTAAAATTTAACAAAAAATAAACTAATGATTCAGCACAGGTATTAGTTATTCAAATAATGACTGCTCCCTATATCAGATGCAAATACTATAATACTGAAAAATCCATTTATAAACATTTGTACCTTATTTTAAAAATTGGGTAAATACAAAGCTAGTATAGCACCTCAGAATTAAAAGACTTTCAAAAACTCCTTGCAAATGGCTTGGGAACTAATTGCCTTAACCTTCCATCCCTCTATTAACTATCTCAAAAAGCCAGTGAATCCCACGGCTATGGTTTCATGTCAGACATTCTACAACAAAATGCCTGGCACCTCCACTGTGCCACCACAGTTCTGCATTGAAGAGAGACAACATTCATTCTGTTCAGGCTTGACAGTCATCATACTTGGCATCTCCACGGGAAAAATGTACGGGCAGCAAGTCTACTTGGATATTTGGTTTCTAAAAGATTATGAAGTTATGAATAGCTAGTAGGTGATGCTCTTTTTAATGAATTTTTCTCATTTAAGTCAATTAATAGTTTGCTGTCACATATTTACTTAATCATATCACTTCTTCCTGAATATATTTTATTATTGTTTTCCTAAAACAATCTGGTATTTTAAGGTATTTTAAATTTATACAGCAGTACAAATTATATCAATTGTGAAATAAGAAAACTAATTTGAATTCCATAATCATTTTAATATAACATTTTTTCTAGTATATATTATTTTTCACCTAAAAACTTCACAATTATTTTCATAGTAACTTCTAAACACTTATGAAATACAGAATAGAGGATGCCTGGGTGGCTCAGCCAGTTAAGCAATTGCCTTCCACTCAGGTCATAATCTCAGGGTCCTGGGATCCAGTCCCACATCAGGCTCCTTGCTCACCAGGGAGCTCGCTTCTCCATCTCCTTCTACCTACTGGTTCCCTTGCTTGTGCTCTCTCTCTCTCAAATAATAAAACCTTAAAAAAAAGAAAAGAAAAGAAATACAGAATGGACTATACTATTTAACTAAACATTTTGGTTATCTAGATTCTGAATTCACTGAAGCTATGAGTAAAGTCTGTCCTAGAAGGAATAAGACTTTCAATGTCATATCTATGACATAAACTATTGAGTAAAACATTTATGGCTATTTACAATTTCAAAGATCTTATAAGAATGCTTTTTCAATAGAGCTCTAAGAACTGTGGAGTTTGGACAGAGTCAAAGAGGGTTATGAGGAGGACCCAGGGCTGGTGTCAGAACCCTACCTGCGTGAGGAGGGTATCTATGGAGATAGTGGGGGAAGTACGTAGCATCGGGTTTCAGAGCTAAAACAGGGTGAAGAAAACATTAATGGAGAAGAGTAAGAGAGAGAGAAGAGATAGCCAGGTGCAGAGTCTAAGAAACGTAAGCAAATTATCTGCAGCCTAGTGTGTGCTATCAGAGCCATACCCTGTAATGTACATACACTTAAAATTGAACTGAACGTTTACAAAACCAATACTGAATAAACATCTCTTTCACTGCCTAACAGCTAACCATATCATATAACCTTATATTTTAGTTATTCCTTTTTAAACTAAAATAACCATGTACTTATCAATGCATATAATAATCTATCATCAAAAAGAAATAAGTAGAATTAATATATTTTATCTATATTGTTTTTAATCCTGAAAAGACAGTTAATAAATGATGATTTGCTTGCTTATTTGTTTTTTTGTAAGATTTTATTTATTTAACAGAGAAAGACACGGCAAGAGAGGGACCACAAGTAGGGGGAGTGGGAGAGAGACAAGCAGGCTTCCTGCCAAGCAGGGAGCCTGACACGGGGCTCGATCCCAGGAACCCGGAGATCAGGACCTGAGCTTTAGGCAGCCACTTAGTGACTGAGCCACCCAGGTGCCGCGCCCCCCCATATGCTCATTTATTAAGCACAGTATTATTTTTTTAATTAAGCATAGTATTGAAATGCCAATTATGTGCCAGGCACGGTAACATAGTAAACAGAGCTCCTAACTTCAGTGTAGTGTCTATATAGAAATAACACTGCATAGACCTTGCATTACGAGGTAGCTCAGTTTTTAAAAAAAGTAAAACCTAATTTTGTCACCACTAATCCGTTTTGTGTTCATTGGTACAGACACTAAAGTGACCTGTGTCTGTTTTCAAATAGCTTATAGTCCAGTGAGGTAGACTGCAAGTACATAAATAACCAATCAGTACCAGACATAGGTATGATATATGAAAAAAGAAAGGAGAGATTAAATATGAAGAGAGCCGGCCAAGAATGGTATGAACCGAATGAATGAATATAGTTTTGTGAGATTAGCCTAAAATTCACATAAAAAGCACAGAACTTTAGGTAGAAGTGATGAAAATATTCAGCATAACCCTCAGTTTTTACAGAAGAAATTATATTTCTATTAGGTTATGACATGATTAGTATAGCCAAGATTGGTTAAAGGTAGATCTTGAAGAGAATAGCTGGCTGAAAAGAGAAATCCTTTCCCCAGAATTTCTTTTCTTTTTTTAAAGATTATTTATTTGACAGAGAGAGAGCACAAGTAGGCAGAGTGGCAGACAGAGGGAGCGGGAGAAGCAGGCTCTCCGCTGAACAGGGAGCCCAATGTGGGACTTGATCCCAGGACCCTGGGATCATGACTTGAGCTGAAGCCAGCTGCCTAACTGACTGAGCCACCCAGGTGCTCCTCCCCAGCATTTCTGTCTATGCAATTAGAATGAAGGATTGAATATTGTGAATGAATGAGCAAATCATCTATCTTGATTGATTCTACCCAGTCTTATGATATTAATTCTTGTTTCTATCCCCAAAATCTCAGTGAGGGAAAACAAAACAAACAAAAATCTATCTTATTTTCTTTGTTATCACTACCAGAATATTGTACCACTTTAACTAAAAGTCATTTTTTCTGCAATATTTTCTACTCCAAATACCCTATTTCCCCATATTCCATCTTCTAGTTTCTACCCTATGATCACCTAAACTACCATTTTCTTTCTTTTTTTTTTTAACTACCATTTTCTTAATGAACAGATAAAAACTATTTTTCATATTTTAGGGTCTTCATTTTCAGTGATTTAAAAAAGTTCTTTCCTATCAAGTTTCTTCTTCTGTATTCATGCAACATGAATTTTTTTCCTCCCTCAAGCCAATACTAAATAAGTTAACAAGGCTCACTTTTTCCTCTCTACTCCACACAAGGATTATCAACAAACAAAATATCCAGATCTCATACTTTTAGAAGTAAGCTGATTGTTTAGAGATCAAAAATATCTGTCTATCATTAGTGGCAAAAAACAAATGAGCAAGTTCATTACTTCTGCCTCTTAATTTAAGACAGTGGTAACAACAAGGAATATCAGAACTGCATTTGGAAATATGTATTTTTTTTTTTCTCCTGAATGAAGATGCCCTGGGATTCCATCGCAGACTTACTGTATAAGGGTTTACAGTCGGCAGGATCATACAATGTGCATTTTTTAAAAAAGATTTTATTTATTTATTTGACAGACAGAGATCACAAGTAGGCAGAGAGGCAGGCAGAGAGAAAGAAGGGGAAGCAGGCTCCCCACTGAGCAGAGAGCCTGATGTGGGGCTCGATCCCAGAACCCTGAGATCATGACCCGAGCGAAAGGCAAAGGCTTTAACCCACTAAGCCACCCAGGCGCCCCGGTTATCTTCTTTTTTGAAACAGCTGTTCAAGTCCAAATCTTATACCCGTATTTTAATTGGGTTGTCCTTGTTTTGTTTTGTTTTTTTGAGAGAGTGAGAGAGAAAGCCCAAGCATGAGCTGGCAGGGGGGTGAGGGGGGGTGTTGGCGGGGGGGGAGGGGTGTAGAGGGAGAAAGAGAAATTCAAGCTGTGCTCAGCAACGATTCCTTGCTGAGCACAGAGCCCAATATGGCCCAATCCCATGACCCCAAGATTATGACCTGTGCTGAAATCAAGAGTCAATCAAGGGGCCCCTGGGTTGTCCTTTTTTAAAAAAAAAAAAATTTATAGGAGTATGTTAAGTATTCTAAATACATACCCTATGTCAAATATACATATTGTAAATATCCTCTCCCATATGTGCCTTGCCTTTCCACCCTCTTAATGGTATCTTTAATAAACAAAAGTTCTTAATTTTAATGAGGTCCAGTCTATCAATGTTTTCACTTATGGTTAATCATTTTTATGTTCTACTCAAGAAATCTTTGCATATATCCCAAGAACATGAAGATATTCTATATTTTCTTCTAGAAGTCTTTTTGCTTTACCTTTCATATTTATATCTAACCAGAATTGGTTTTGCTGTATTATGAGGTTGAAGTCAAAGCTCACTGTCTTCCATATGGATATCAATTGATTCACCAAGGAATGTTTGTTTTCACTCCAAAAATGAAGTCTCAGAGACATTCTCTATTGGAAAGATGGGAGTAGACACAGTTTTCTCTACTCCTGCAAGTTCAGCTAAAAATCCGAACATTACATACATTTTTAAAGAACACACATAAGAAGACTGAAAAATGAAGAAAAGAAGGCAGACCAGCTGTGGATGGTGGGACCCAGAAATGATACAGCAGTGGGTGCCTGCATTTTCTTTCCTCATGGGTGTTGGAGAGGCCAATACCTGGGTGCAAACAACAGAATGGGTGCAATGACAATGGTCAAACAACAGAGGCCACCAGTAATTTCTGGATCAGTTCTGACTTACTGATTTTTCTCACTATGTACCGTAATTTTCTGCCTCTTTCCATGACTAGAAATCTTCTATAAAATAAAACGAACTTTTAGAGTACCATGGCAATTTCTGATTGGATGTCAGACATTGAGAACTTTACCTTGCTGTGTGCTGGACGTTTTTACATTCTTATAAATATTCTTGAGCTTTTGGGAGCGATATGATTAAGTTACTTGGAAACAGTTTGATCCTTTTAGTTCTTACTTTTTTAAGCTTTGTTAGACATGACCAGAGCCTGTTCAGTCCAGGGTTCATTTTTCTTTACTACTGAAGCAAGACCCTTCTTAACACTACCTAATGACCCCTGAATTAAAAGGTTTTCTAGTCTCTTTCTACTTTGTATTAGTACAAATGGGCATTATATCCAGACCTTTTTTGAGTTCTGAGCACTGTTCTAATCCGTCAGTTTTTCCTCAATCTTGCATAGTTTTTGAAAACACATGTAATGATCGCTACTCAAATGAATATTCAAAGGAGACCTTCTGCTGATCTTCAGAATTTTTTGTTCATTTCCCTCCCTTACAGTACTCCACCTGAGAACTGTAGGTATCTTGGCTTTCCCAGTCTCCTAGCTTTACCTCCTCAACTCAGGAGACGGGTGGGCTCTACCTGGATTGCCCCTTTCTGCACCACCAGAGCCTAGAAACTATCTTCAAGGAGTAAGTCAGGGCACTTGTAGGGCTCATCTCGTTTGCCCTTCACCCCCTTTCATTGTCACTGTCTTTCACTGTCTAATGGTACCCGTAAAGAGAACCAACATTTCATACATTTTATCTCTCTTAAGTTGCTTCAGGCAGGAGGGTAAATCTAGCCCCTATTACTCTATCTTGGCTAAAAGAAGTGATGTCATTGTAATTTTAACCGATATCAATATGTTCTTTGCTCAGAGAAGAAGAATAACAAATATCATGTTCTACTTGACAACCTTCAATAAATTTGAAGATGTTTCAGATTACCTAAGTAAATATTTGACAAAAATTGTATGTGCCCTATGTAAAAGACACTGAGTTAAGCCCTTTGAAGTTTAAAGTACATGAGTTTTAATCTTGTAAACATATAAACTTTGCACATAGAGACACACATAAATATACCTTTTGTATTCTAACACAAGCGAAGATGTCAAAGAAATTAGACACAGGGGGTGCCTGGGTGGCTCAGTTGGTTAAGCGGCTGCCTTCGGCTCAGGTCAGGATTCTAGGGTCCTGGGATTGAGCCCCGCGTCGGGCTCCCTGCTTATCCCTGCTTAGTGGAGAACCTGCTTCTCTCTCTCCCTCTGCCTGCTGCTCTGCTTACTTGTGCTCTCTATCTCTCTGTCAAATAAATAAATAAATAAAATCTTAAAAAAAAAAAAAAGAAATTAGACACAGTAGTCTATGCCCTCAAAGAACTGAAAATCTAGTTAGAGTAAGGCCATATGTATATTAAACGTTTAGAGAATAGGAATAGATTATACATTAATGAATGATTATAATTTAAAATCAGAGACAGGTGGCCAAAATCTTGAATTATCAATAAAAGTCTTAGAACATTCTGAGTCAGATCTAGTAATATAACTAGTACAAACCCATGGCAATGCCAGTCTACAGCAGTAATCAATTATCATAGACTCAGCCTCTAAAATCTAGTGTTGGTTGTTCATAGCACCAGAAGTGAAAACTAGGCTATTAAAATGTATACTTACGTCGTGGTGCCTGACTGGCTCACTTTGTTAACTGCAACTTTTGATATTGAGTTTGTAAATTTGAGCCTCATGTTGGGTGTAGAGATTACTAAAAAATAAAAGCTTTTTAAAAATGTATACTTATATGATAGTACACCTATAAAGTAAGACAACAGAGCACTAAATATTTGTTGAATACACAGTAATGAGTGCCTATTTTATAACCCTTCAACTTTACCACTCCTCATTCTCCTCTTTCCCTCTACACCCTCAGGACACAATGATCTTCAATTCTTCAGCCAAACACTCCTTGACTTTTATTTCTTTGCAAATGCTATTGCTTCTCCCTGAGACACTGACCTCACCAAAGCCCCTTTCAACAGCTACTTCTTCCCAAAAAGCTTTTCCTGACCATTCCAGTCTTAATTAAGTGCCCCTTCTATATTTCCTTTACCAGAATATTTATCAAATGCTGTTCCACAACTGCCAGCTAATCTACATGTATTTCCTATTAGATTATTTACATAACAAGGACAGTGGCTGCGTGAGTCCTCACTCTCAGCAACAGCACAGTGCACAGCACAAACAGACATCATTTGATGAGTGCATGAATGAACAAGAAAATAGAAGGAGTGGGAATATATAAGATTAATGACAGACCATATAAAAAATGAAAAGGCAGAAGGATAAGAACAAGAAAAGAAGCCAGGCAAGAAGCTACAGTCAGAGAAGAGCCTAAAGAGTGAGTGCAGTATCAAAAAAAGAACAGTCTTGGGAGTGGACTGCCAAAAATGAAAATGCCTCATTCAGTTCAAGTAAGGAAAAACTCAGAAGAATGCATTTATTTGATGTGGCAAAAGGTATTTCTTGATACTTTTGCCAAAGAAGTATCAAGGGAGTGATGGGGAGAGAAGCCAGAAGGCAAAAGAGTTGAAGACCAAATGGAAGTGAGGAAGTAAATGCAGTGTAAGCAGAAATACAGACCATTATTTCACAAAGTCCTTCCAAAGACAAGGGAAAAAAATACTTAAGGAGACAGGACCAAATAAAGGGTTTATTTTATTTTATTGTGTGGAGGAAGAAACTGTGTATGTCTGATACAGTGTAAGGGAAATGGCCAGGAATAAGGAAAGTCTTGAAGATCCAAGAGAGGACATACAGAAGAGATTTAATTGAGAAAAATGCCATTAGGGTTTGACAATTGTAAAATCCTCACTGAATTTCCTAGAGAATGTTTGCATGCTAACAAAGGGTTAAGGAACAACTGGGTGGCGAAGAAACTGAGATCAGTATAACAATGACTAAATAAAACTTTTTTCCAGGGCCTTTTTATAGGATTATACTACCATAAGGAATTCATTTTCTTTTTTAAGTACAATTTTTTAAAATTTTATCATGTAGAGGTACCTCCATAGAGCTCATAGTTTAAAAGTTTGACAACTACTGTCACAAGTAAACAAAAACATGGAAAAAAATAATGAAAAAGAAGAGATGGAAAATATTAAAATGAAGTAACTGTCATGGAATTAAGTCCAAGAAGTTGGGGGAGCCTTAGAAAAAGACTGGACATTTCTTCCACTGACAGAGAAAAATAAAGTAGAACATGAGAAGACGCCCCAAAATTTTTGAGAGGAAGAGGTAAAAAGTTGAGGGACTTCAGTGGCATGGTTTCAAAATGCTGTAGAAGAGAATTCAATTATTCCTATTTGCCAGTTGCTGCGCTACAGAAGCAGATGATTAAGAGACATGTAACAAATCCTTCTATACCTATTAATGTTTAAATAGCTAATTACATCATATAGAAAAATTAAGAGGTTAAGACTCAGGGGAAGTAAGTTCTAATACAAGAGAGTATCAATATTATTATTTCTTGATCATAAAGATGGTAATTTTCTTGATTCCTTTCCAGAGGCAACTTTTTAAAAAGCTTTTAAAATCCGCTGGGTGGCTAGGTGGGTTAAGTGTCTGCCTTTGCCTCAGGTCCCAGGGTCCTAGGATTGAGCCCCAAGGCAGGATACCTGCTCAGTGGGGAGTCTGCTTCTCCCTCTCCTCCCTCTCTCCAGTAAATAAAAAATTTTAGAAATATGTAAAAAATAGAAGTTTCAGAGTTAGTTACAATGTTCTAATATATGAAGATCCTCATTTAACATTTTTTTTTAAATTTTATTTATTCATTTAAGAGAAAGACAGACACAGAGAGAGCATACCAGCAGGGGAGAGGGAGGAGGGGGAGAAGCAGATTCCCCAATAGGGTAGCCAGAAGCCTGACTCAGGGCTCGATCCCAGACTCTGGAGATCATGACCTGAGCTGAAGGAAGATGCTTAGCCATCTGAGCCACCCAGGAGCCCCAGAATTTTACTTTTTTAAAAGATTTATTTGAGAGAGAGAGGGGGAGAGGGTGTGCAGTGTGGGGAGGGGCAGCAGGAGAAAAGAGAAAAATCCCAAGCAGACTCCCTGCTGAGCATGGAGCCTGATGTCCCAGCCATAACCCTAGGGAAAACCAAGAGTCAGAAGCTCAACCAACTGAGCCACCCAGGCACCTCTCAGAATACTATTTTTAATTGATTATTTACTACTCTATCTCCCCAACTAGAAGATAAGCTCAATCAGGATAGGAATCACATTTTTGCCTTTTACCATTATATTTGTAGTCAGTCAACAAATGATCATGGCAGAGATTAAAGAAAAAAGGAATGGATCAGAAGTCGGAATACTTTTTTTTTCTAACCCAGCTTTTCTAATGATGAACAGGGTCAACATGGGCAAGTCTCTTTATCATTGGGGTTTTGGTTTTATTTCATTTTATATTTTTAAAGACTTGATTTTTGGGGGTGCCTGGGTGACTCAGTCGTTAGGGTCCTGGGATTGAGCCCCACATAGGACTCCCTGCTCAGCAGGAAGCCTGCTTCTTCCTCTCCCACTCCCCCTGCTTGTGTTCCCTCTCTCGCTGTGTCTCTCTCTGTCAAATTAAATAAATAAAATCTTTAAAAAAATAAAAGATTTGATTTTTTAAGAAATCTCTACACCCAACCTGAGGCTCAAATTAACCACCCAAGATCAAGAGTTGCATGCTCCACCAACAGACCCAGCCAAGGCACCCCTGGTTTTATTATATATAATATGGCGATGATAACAATACCTTCCAGTTGTCAAAAAGACTAAATAAAATAGTGTGTATCAATGCACTCTACAAAGTTATGTGCAAAGTATGATACAACACTAGTGTAAGCTATTTACTTGAGCACTCTCCTGTAATGTATATAATCCTACTTTTATTTATCATGATGTAAGGCCAGTCTATTAAAGTTATACTTTGCTTAAAATGAATTCAAATTTGTAAGATATACTAGAAGCAGAATAGTTTCAACTGCAGGTCTTAACCACTTCAACTAACAAGTAGCCAATTTTTCTGAACTTTAAAATTAAAGTAGTCAAGAGCTAATAGGTTAATGAACAACTAGGAAGACTGGGATACATTCGGCCCACTAACAGCTGCAGCTGAAAACAGTATCTGGGGAAAGAAAGTTCTAACATGAAAACAGGTTAAAATACAAGTTTTCATGTTTTAAAAAAATTCCAATAATCTTTTATGCTTATACTGTACACAAAATGACATAGTTTCTTATAATAATAAACTTAAAATTTCAATTTACCATTTCCTTCCTTTAATTTGCTTCCCTTCCTCACCCTATTCTATATACCTACCAGTTTGGGGATTACACCCTTTTAATCTATATGCTCCAAATCACTTTGTTAAAAACGCCACCGTGCTACAGTACTAGAAGTGAATTAAAGTTATTCCACTGGCAAATGCCATTTCCAATTTGCTTCTTAGATGATTAGTGAAACTATAACATCTTCTGGAAAGATACAAGAACTCAGTAAAAGTCACATTTTATAAACCTGGTCAGTGAAAACAGAATTCTGACTAAGCCTCTGTTGTTTAATTCATTTATTTATATTTAGTAAGAGTATTACAGGGCTGCAGCATTCAAAACACTATGGAAACCTAAAACTAGTTTATTCATTTGGGGAACTAATATAACTAGAAAAAATGTTTTTAAACCTGGCATTTTGAGACACCTGGGTGGCTCAGTGGGTTAAGCATCTGCCATCTTAGGTCACGATCCCAGGGTCCTGGGATACAGCCCTGCATCAGGCTCCATACGCAGGGAGAGCCTGTTTCTCCCTCTCTCTGGCAGCTCCTCCTGCTTGTGTTCTCTCTCTCTCTCAAATAAAGAAATAAATAAAATCTTACAAACATAAATAAATAAGCCTGGCATTTTGGGGTGCCTGGGTGGCTCAGTCAGTTAATTTGCTTTTGGCTCAGGTCATGATTGCAGGGTCCTGGGATCGAGATCCACATCAGGATCCTTGATCATCAGATCCTCTCCCTCTGACTGCTGCTTCCCCTGCTTGCGCTATCAGATAAATAAACAAAAATTTTTTTAAAAAAAGATTTTATCTATTTATTTTACAGACAGCGATCACAAGTAGGCAGAGAGGCAGGCAGAGAGAGAGAGAAGCAGGCTCTCGGCTGAGCAGAGAGCCCGATGCAGGGCTCCAATCCCAGGACCCTGGGATCATGACCTGAGCCGAAGGCAGAGGCATAACCCACTGAGCCACCCAGGCGCCCCATAAATAAACAAAATCTTAAAAAAAAACAAAAACAAAAACAAAAAAAACCTGGCATTTTCATGAATCATCACAAAAAAATAAAATTGCCATTAATTTTGAAATTTTAAAAAGGTTTACATCTCTAAATTACCCAGGCAGGAAAAGGATGTGACTCCATTCCCATACCCATACCTTTCTGCCCAGCTTCAAAATCCCAAGTATAAACACTACTACATTCCAAAAGTAAATTATTCCACTCAAAAGACTCCATTCAGAGACAAACCTAAGTAATTGGTTGAGTAATTGATGGCAATGATGGTATATCCATATCAAGAAATACAATATGGCCATTAAAAATAAAGATAAAGGGGCACCTGGGTGGCCCAGTGGGTTAAAGCCTCTGTCTTCGGCTCTGGTCATGATCCCAGGGTCTTAGGACTGAGCCCCACATTAGGCTCTCTGCTCAGTGGGGAGCCTGCCCCCCCGCCCCCGCCGCCTGCCTCTCTGCCTACTTGTGATCTCTCTCTGTCAAATAAATAAA
>NW_022631002.1:16217288-16396282 GCF_010015895.1 Lontra canadensis
ACTTGTGATCTCTCTCTGTCAAATAAATAAATAAAATCTTTAAAAAAAAAACTTTTTTTAATAAAAATAAAAATAAAGATCTACTCAGACCATAGAAAATATATTGTTGAGTAAAGGAAGCAGGCTATAAGTAGTATAAAACCAAATGAAAATAATCTCACTTATGTAAAAAATATGTATGTATAAAAATATAATAGTGGTTATCTAGGGATGTGAATTTTTGTGATTTTTACTCTATATTTTTATATTATTTAAGTTTTGCAATAAAGTAAGCTACACTTCATTTATTAACTTAGAATGGTGTTCAAAATATACTAAAAGATAAAAACAGGTTATAAAATTCATAATATGATCCTATTTTATTTTATTATTTTTTAAAATATTTTATTTAATGACTTGTCCTTAAAAACTTTCTTTCAAATACATATATCTGATTTTTTCTCGAAATATCTTGAGCAAATTGGAGATTCACATTCAAATGTTTAAAAGAACGAGCATAATGAAAAACCTTATTTCATATAAACTTCATAATAACCCTGTTAAAGAGGAAATAAGGATAAAAGGATGAAATGAAATACAACTAGCAAAAAGTAAAACCGATATTCAAATATGTTTCCTGACTATCAATTCTGTACTTTTTTCCACTACCAAACAGGTAACTCTAGATTAACAGAACTGCAAATAAGATACAAATGGAAATAATTTTTCCATGGCGGCCAGTCTGGAACCAACTATCTAAAGCTTTTCCACTTCATCTAATCCACTCAGAAAAAGAAAACTAAGCCTTAAAAGCCAGACATCCTAAACTGTACAATCCTTAATAAAGAAGAGATGGCTGGCAGTATTAGTTTCTCTTACACTGGCACAAATTCTTGTTTTCAAATCCAAAGAAACTTTGGCACTGTTATTATTCCTACAATCAGATAAATCAAGAAACCACCTAAAAGAAAATGGCCACAAAGAATGCCAAAATGACCAAAACTGATGTTCATTCTCCTTTATTCGAAATGTGATTTTCTACTTTTTTCTTTGGCAGTAATAATAACCTTATAATAAAAGTATGGTTTTTATCCTTTCAAAAAAAGATAACGTAGCAAGGGTATTCCAATAATAATAATAATAATTATATTATTATGTAAGCAACTTACATAGCTTATGCTAGGCACTACTCTAAGCACTTTACTTACAAGAACTCATTTAATTCTTGCAACTCTATGATGAAAGTTCTGTTATCAACAGCATTTTACAGATAAGAAAATTGAGGCAGAGAAGTTAATGAACTTGTCCAAGCTGTCACACCTAGTGAACAATATAACCAGAATCTGAACCCAGCAGTCCTGCTCCAAGGCCCACATCTTCAACCACTATACCCACTGTCTTCTCCAAGTTATTATTATCATGCGAGAGAATATAATAAACATATAAGAGAAGTTTCTCCAAATTGCCTTAAAATTCTATGTGGCCAGAGCATAAGAATGTTGGTGTTAAACAAGAACACTGTCCCCATGAAGTGAAATGTTAAACGTTCCTATGAAGTTGGACATTAGATCTTGGAATTGGACCTGCTATAAAGCACAGAATAGGGTCCCACAACAGAACTTCTGTGTGACCCTTGTTTTTAAGGAGCAACTGAGTAAGGCAAAAGTCTGCAGTTATTTAGGTAAGTTGTTAGAAAACACAACTTTGAGACAACGAGAGACTCAATGTCTTTTTACCCTTACATCAAAGGCAGCCATAAACATAAAAGGTATGATTAAAAAACTGAAAAAACAATTATATGGAACAAACCTTCTTATCCTGTCAGGGTAAGGGATTAAAAAAGCCAGGAAAAGATATAGAACATAAACTATAGAACATTTAACTTATTTTTTTCTTATAATTTTCTAACCTGAGACAAAGTAACTGTTATTACAATTTTCCACAATTTACAAACTGAAATTCAACTGAGTTTTATTTTTTATTTATTTTTTAAAGATTTATTTATTTATTTATTTATTTGACAGAGAGAGAGAGATCACAACTAGACAGAGAGGCAGGCAGAGAGAGAGAGAAAGGGAAGCAGGCTCCCTGCTGAGCAGAGAGCCCGATGCGGGACTTGATCCCAGGAACCTGAGATCATGACCTGAGCCGAAGGCAGCGGCTTAACCCACTGAGCCACCCAGGCGCCCCCAACTGAGTTTTATTTTAACAATACAAAGAAGAAAGAGCACTGTTCAGTACTGTGAAACACCTCTCCCTGAAAAATCCTGAACTTTTGCTAACACAATTTTTTAAATAAATGCTCAAACCTCAACTTATTAGGAAACCATTTTGTTTCCTTTGTATACCACAGCCTAACTGCCTGAAACAAGATTTGTCAGTTTATTGTTTCATTCAGAATAGTTGTATCTAGTCACCTGTCACTTAGCACTCATTAAAATCTGTACTGAGAAGATTTACAAAAGCCAAAGAAGAAGGTTTTTAGATATCTAGGGTATCCAAGAATCACCTATGGTGGAAGACAAAATATACAGGGAACACAAAGTAACAAAACAAAGTATCAAGGAAAATAACTTTGTGCAGCTGAGAGAGAGAGATAGGGATAGAAAAACAGAAAGTGAGAGACTTCTCCTTTAATTCTTGGAAAAGGAGAATTCAAGAGCCTTACCCTAAAGACTCAATGGAGTCATCTGAATCTTCTGAGATACAGACTCTGCAAACTGCATTTCTGTTCAATCTTAAATACCAAAATTAGGGATATTGCTTTTTACTGTCTATTCTAAGTATTTTTTTTAAGATTTTATTTTATTTATTTGACAGGTAGAGAGATCACAAGTAAGCAGAGGCAGGCAGAAAGAGAGGGGGGAAGCAGGTTCCCCGCTAAGCAGAAAGCCCTGCAAATGCAGGGCTCAATCCCAGGACCCTGAGATCATGACCTGAGCCAAAGGCAGAGGCTCAACCCACTGAGCCACCCAGTGCCCCCTATTCCTAGCTATTTTAACTGATAAAAACTTTAACTCTTATTTTTTCAAAGATTTATTTGAGGGGCACCTGGGTGGCTCAGTCAGTTAAGCATCTGCCTTTGGGTCCTGGGATGAGCCCCAAATCCAGGTCGCCGCTCAGTGGGAGTCTGTTTCTCTCTCTCTTCCCCGCTCATTCTATCTCACTGTCTCTCTCGGCCAAATAAATAAATAAAGTCTTAAAAAAAAAATGTAATCTCATTTTTTAAAAAAAGGTTTAAAAATACATACATACATACATACGTACGTACGTACATACATATTTTTAAAAGAAGATTTGCAAGAGAGCATGCACCTACTCAAGAGAGTGGTGGGGAGGGGTAGAGGTAGAGAATCTTCAAGGAGACTTGGGGCTGAGTGCAGAGCCCACCATGGGGCTCAATCCCAAGACCCATGAGATCATGACCTGAGCAGAAACCAAGAGTCAGATGTTCAACCAACTAAGCCACCCAGGAGCCCCCTTTTCACTCTTATTTTTAGTAAATGTTATCCTCTGAATTCCTCACCTGAATTTTATCTATGTTTAAGGATTTTAGCAATCCAAATGTGGATGTGCCACTAGGACAGATAAGCACATCCACATTTGGATCACTAATATGGTATTTTTCTCACAGGACACACCATCCAGTCCCTTTATAAAGAGCTATGTATACTACAATCCATTATTGCTGCAAAATACAATCAATAGTCAAGTAGATGAACACTGTCTTACTTAAAAGGAAAAAGGAAAAGGAGAGGTCCCACACACTGAGAAAGACCTTTCATATAGTGCTCTGGTATATCTTTGTTCAAGAACTAGGTAGTGGTGAATATTCAAATAGTTCTTAGTGGAAGAAGGCCTCATATTTTTTCTCTACTAATTTCCCTCTAATTTGGCATTTCCAAATGGACGGGTTCTCTTTTCTGGGCAATATTTAGGGTCCAGCCTAAAATGATTTTTCCAAAACAGTTTACTTCTCATAGTTCACTTTTTCTGTTTCATTTTGCTCATTCAATAAAGAGCAGCTAAATTTCACTTCTGTTTGATTTGGGATATTCCGAAATACAACTGGCTTCCATGCAGGTTGACAGTTGATGTTTCTGCAAAGATCTAACAAGCTGAAGAAAGACTTCCTGGTATAAATGTATAAGAAAACAAAACTCATGTAAATTTAAGGGAAAACATACTTTTGGATTTATACACAAACAAACAAAAAAGTATGGTGAGAACACAATTACTCAGTAGCTATCTTTCAGTTCTAGTTTACCTTTCTATTTTTAGAATTTGACACCATATCCCTCCTGAAGCTTGCAACCCATTATAACTCTACCAACTGAGTATAGACAACCAACCCTGATTATAGAATTTTCTTCAGAGTAAGTTTGTTTCTATAATTAGGGGGAAATACTAAGCTTATAGGTCAGTCAGGGTATCCATCAATTAAGTTTTCACTGGTAAAAGCATCACTCATTTTACAAAAATTATTATGAATTACCAGAGTGCCTAATTTATACCTAAAACATTATTTACTCATAAAATCTACTTGTGCACTTATTAATACCTATTTACCAGTAAACACAAATACTGGTCAAGATTAATTTACTACATTTAATCCTGTTCATATTCTCTCATTTATTCTCAAACTAAAACCTGAACTATACCAATAATCTAAGAAAATATTTTAATATAGAAAGCATTTTCATAGTTAAGGACTAAAAATAAATCAAATTAAAGAAAAGGAAATTAAATACTTCAATTTTCACACAAAATAAATACTAAACTACCCAACAATGCCTCTTAACCCAGGCCTCTGATTAATACAATTATACCTATATTTAACCTAGCAGTTATCTAGGGTCCTCATTAACTTCTACTAATGTCTAATTAATAGTACAAATACAAAGAGAATACCTTTTTGAGACTTAGTAGGGTTTATAGTTTCCATAGCTACAGAAATGTGTCTCACTTCACTAATGCAGCTTTTCTTCTTCCTGGCTTTCTGCCACAATTCTGTGACATTTATTGGAAAACTGCAATCTACTTGCTATTAAATATAAACATTTGCTTTCCAGAAATCAACAAAATGAATCAACCACGCATATTAATAGTAAAAATTTTTCAATCTAAACAATTTTGTCTACTTCATGAATTTTTCACAGTCATCTGTAGTCTAGACTGGCTCATCAAAATTTTGTTTTTGATCATTCAAGATATAGCACAATCAGTGATGTTCTAGGTCATCCCATTCATATTTTAAGCTAAAGACTTTGGGTCCCATATAGAAAGCAAGAGAAATTCACATTTTATGAAAACAAAACGAAGAAAATCATAAATGATTTAGACAACAAAAATACACTCTGTTAAATGGGAAAAAGTCTTTTTTCCACATGCCGCTACACAATCACCTCTGTTTCAGTAACTTCACTAAAAAAGTTACTATATCTCAGACTCCTAAAATTACTTTTTTCTACTATATTTGTGGTAAAATAAATATAACATAAAATTTACCATTGCATTTTTTTCAAAAGATTTTTTTTTTTTAATTTTAGAGAGAGATAGAGAGCCCATGTGAGTGTGAGCAGGTGGGAGGGCAAGAAGGAAAGGCAGAGGGAGAGAAGCGGACTCTCCACTGAGTGTGGAGCTCAATGTGAGACTTGATCCCATGACTGAGATCATGACCTGAGCTGAAATCAAGAGTTGGACGTTTAACTGACTGAGTCACCCAGGTGCCCCTTATCAGTGCATTTTTTAAAAAAATATTTTATTTATTTGACAGAGATCACAAGTAGGCAGAGAAGCAGGTAGAGAGAGAGAGAGGGGAAGAAGCAGGCTCCCTGCTGAGCAGAAAGCCTGATATGGGGCTCGATCCCAGGACCCTGAGATCATGACCTGAGCCAAAGACAGAGGCTTAACCCACTGAGCCACCCAGGTGCCCCATCAGTGCATTTTTTTAAGGGTACAATTCAATGCTATTAAGTTCACTCACAATGTTGGGCAATCATCACCACTACCCATTTCCAGAACTTTTTCATCATCTCAAATATAAACTCTGTACCCATTAAATAGTAACTCACCACTGCCATCTCACCATAGTCCCTAGTGACCACTATTCATATACTTTGTCTCTATTCTAGATACTTCATGAAATCATACAATATTTGTCCCTTTTGTATCTGGCTTATTTCACTTTTTTGAAGTGCATCCAGACTGTAAGATGTATCAAAATTTCATTCCTTTTTAAGGGCAAATAAAATTCCATTATCTGTACAACAACATACTTTATTTATCCATTCATCTGTTGACGGACACTTTAGTATATTCACAAAATTGTGCAACCATCACCAAAATCAATCTTATAACACTTTCAATCACCCTTCCAAAAGAAACCCCAAACCCTTTAACCCTATCCTCAACTCCCACCCCTAAGAACCACTAATGTACCTTCTGTCCCTATAGATCTGTCCTTTCTGCTGAGTGCAGAAGATATGGCTATTCTGTACATTTTTTTTAAGATTTTATTTATTTATTCGACAGACAGAGATCACAAGTAGGCAGAGAGGCAGACAGAGAGAGGGATGGGGAAGCCAGCTCCCTGCTGAGCAGAGAGCCCAATGCAGGGCTCAATCCCAGGACCCTGGGACCATGACCTGAGCTGAAGGCAGAGGATAAACCCACTGAGCTACCTAGGTGCCCCTTCTGTACATTTTCTATAAATGAAATCACAAAATATGTGGTATTTTGTGACTGGCTTCTTTCACTTAACATGTTTTCAAGATTCACCTACATGGCTCTGTTGGTTAAGCATCTGCCTTTGGCTCAGGTCATGATCCCAGGGTCCTGCTCAGCAGGGAATCTACTTCTCCTTCTCCCTCTGCCTGCCACTCCCCCTGCTTGTGTGCTCTCTCTTTCTCTGTGTCTGTCTCTGTGTCAAATAAATAAATTAAATATTTTTTTAAAAGATCCATCCATGTTGCAGCATGTATCAATAATACATTCCTTTTTATGCCAAATACTATTCCATTAAATGGATAATGTTTTATTTATTCATCCATTGTTCAGTTGATGGACATCTTGGTTGTTTCTACATTTTGGCTATTAAGAATAATGCTGCTATGGACATTTGTGTACAAGTTTTTATGTGTATTTTCATTTCTGTTGGGAGTATATCTAGAAGTGAGATGCTGGATTATATGATACTCTATGTTTAATTTTTTGAAGAATTACCAGATTATTTTCTAAAGTGGCTGCACCATTTTACATTTCCACCAGCAGTATATGAGGTGATTTGTCCACATCCTTGCCACACCTGTTATTATCTTTTTGATTATAGCCATCCTAGTGGGTATAAAGTAGGAGTATCTCACTGTGGTTTAAATTTGCATTTCTCTAATGACTAATAATGCTGAAAATCTTTTCATGTGTTTATTGGTATAGTTTATATTTTTATTGTATCAGTGCTTTTATATTAAAACATTTATACAAAGGCACCTGGGCGGCTCAGTCAGCTAAGCAATCTGCCTTTGGCTCAGGTCATGATCTCAGGGTCCTGGGATCAAGCCTCACATGGGACTCCCTTTTCAACGGGGAGCCTGCTTTTCCCTCTTCCTCTGCTGCTCCTCCTGCTCATGCTTTCTCTATCTCAAATAAATACATAAAATCCTTAATAAATAAATAACACATTGATACATTTAGCAATATTTATCATTCCTTCCTTCCACATAATATTTTTTAAAAATCTGTCTATAGGGATGTCTGAGTAGCTCAGTTGTTAAGCCTCTGCCTTTGGCTCAGGTCATGATCCCAGGGTCTTGGGATCAAGCCCTGCATTGGGCTCCCTGCTCAGCTAGAAGCCTGCTTCTCCCATTCCTGCTTGTGTTCCCTCTCTCCGTGTCTCTCTGTGTAAAATAAACAAACAAAATCTTAAAAAAAAAAATCTGTCTATAAATAATATTACTAAGTCTTACTTCTCATTCACTTACATTTACATTTATTTTTAAAGTGAAGTTTACTCCTAGAATATAACAGTTAAAAATTATAAGATTAATTTAATAGTTGCTGGGGACCAGGGTTTGACAGAAGTGATTTCACACATGCATATACATATTCCACTTCACTCTACTAAATTCCCAGGAAAACTGGGGCACCTGGGTGGCTCAGTTGGTTGAGTGTGAGACTCTTGGGTTTCAGCTCAGGTCAGGATCTCATGGTCGTGGGATGGAGCCCCACGTTGAGCTCCATGCTCAATGCAGTCTGCTTCGGATTCCTTCTCCCTCTCCCCACCTCCCTGCCCCTCCCCACTCAAACTTTCTCTCTCTCTAAAATAAATAAAATCTTTTTTTTTAAATAAAGTTTTGTTTTTTAATTTGACAGAGATCACAAGCAGGCAGAGAGGCAGGCAGAGAAGAAGGCTCCCTGCTGAGCAGAGAGCCTGAAGACGCTGGGCTTGGGCTCGATCCCAGGACAGATCCCAGGACCCGGGGATCATGACCCGAGCCAAAGGCAGAGGCTTTAAGCCATTGAGCCACCCAGGTGCCCCTAAAATAAATAAAATCTTTTTTAAAAAATCCAGGAAATCCATACCAATACAAGGGAGAAAGCTAGGTTATACAGAGCTGATGTGGAGTAAAAAGGTCTACTCCCAATTCTACAAAATCACCTCACATTAACTGGTTACTCTGTTCCATGGGGCACAGAATTTCAAAATAAAATAACCCTCCCAAACAAAGAGAAAAAAGTAATGTTGGGAAAAATTACATTTTTCTTTTATATTTTCTGATAAAGGCACCAGACATTTTCTTGCCATAAAATTAAGATCACATCTCTAGCTTTTTCAATTATCCATGATGGTCAACCTATTATCTATTCATTTAACTAACCATTCTAGATTCTATTTTTTTTTCAGTTGTAACATGTAAAAGGTCCACTAAGAAAACTTCTACCCATTACATATATCACATAGTTATACATTTTGTCCTAAACCTATTCCATTCAAGCTTCACGAGAACTTTCTTGAGTATTTTAGATTTAGAGAACAAAACTCCATTTTCATCTTTATTATCTAAGTTCTTATCTTTACAGATTAAATAGCTACAAGTCTATAAAGGCCTAGTTTTCTATCTGTTGTAATTTTAATGTAATTGTTATTCCAATTAAAACTTTCTACATGGCTGTATATAACTAGAACACAATACTCTCAGACTTCCAATATCATTCCTTCCTTCTTTTCTGGATATAGTACTCATTCACTCAATATTTATCAAGTACCTTTCAGATTATAAAGCACTTGTGTCAGATGCTCTGAGAATTCAAAGTATAATTGCTGCCCTTGAGAAAATTACCACCCAGTACAACTTTTTAAACAAAACTGGACTTTATATTGTTTATGGTTTACTACAGCTTTAATTCTATGACTGACTAATATTTTACAATTATTTCATCATAGTTTGGGTTTCTTTTTCTGAATAGATACATAATCTAGTACTTCAATAAATACTAAAGCTCTCCTAAGTTTTAAGAGACCATTCCTCAAATCATTTCCAATTTACTAACACGTAAAAATGATTAAAAAGCAAAACACTTGGGGCCCCTGGGTGGCTCAGAGGGTTAAGCCTCTGCCTTCGGCTCAGGTCATGATCTCAGGGTCCTGGGATCGAGCCCCACATCGGGCTCTTTGCTCAGCAGGGAGCCTGCTGCCCCCTGCTCTCTGCCTGCCTCTCTTCCTACTTGTGATCTCTGTCAAATAAATAAATAAAATCTAAAAAAAAAAAAAAGCAAGCAAAACACTTAAAAATAAATGTTCAATAAGATATGTAAAACTTATACCGAGAACTACAAAACACTGTTGAAAGAAAAGGAAGGGACATCTAAATAAAAGGAAAGATACCCCATGTTCATAGAGAGGTAGGCTTAATATTATTAAGATGGCAATACTCCACAAACAATACTCCTCAAAATAGATTCAATGCAATCCCTATTAAATCACAGCTCACTTTTTGCAGAAGTTGACAAGCTATTCTTAAAATTCAAATGGAAGGGTGCCAGGGTGGCTCAGTCAGTTAAGCATCTGCCTTCTGCTCAGGTGGTGATCTCAGGGTCCTGGGATGGAGCCCTACCTCTGGTTCCCTGCTCAGCAGGAAGTCTGCTTTTTCCTCTCCCTCTGCCCCTTTTCCCTGCTCCCGCTCTCTCTCTCAAAGAAATACATTTTAAAGATTAAAATTAAACGGAAATTTAAGGGACTTTGAATAACCAAAACAATCTTGTAAAAGAAGAACAAAATTGGAAGACTCACCCTTCCCAATTTCAAAATATATTTCAAAGTTACAGTAATCAAGACAGTATGGTACTGACATAAGGACAGACAGAAAGAGGAATGGAAAAGAATTGAGATTCCAGAAATAAATTAACTCAAAATGGATCAAAGATCAAAATGTAAGAACCAAAACTATAACATTCTCAGAAGAAAATATAGGTGTAAATCTCTGTAACCCTAAGCTAGGCAACAGTTTCTTAAATATGACACAAACCATGAGTAACAACAACAAAAACAGATAAATTGCAGACTTAAACAAAATTTAAAATGTTTGTGCATCAAAAGACACTATCAAGAAAGTGAAGGGATGCTTGGGTGGCTCACTTAGTTAAGCATCTGCCTTCCACTAAGGTTGTGATCTTGGGGTCCTAGGATGGAGGAGGGAATCCCTGCTCGGTGGGGAGTCTGCTCCTCCCTCTTACTTTGTCCCTCCCCCTCCCATACACACTCCCTCGCTTTCTCTCTCTCTCAAATAAAATCTTAAAAAAAAAAAAAAAGTGAAAAGACAACACACAGAGAGGGAGAAAATTTCTGCAAATCGCCTATCTGATAAAGGATTTGTATACAGAAATATAAAGAACTCTTACAACTCAACAATAAGAAGACAAGTAATTCAACTTAACAATGGGCAAAAGTCTTAAGTAGGCGTTTTTCCAAAAAAGACATACTAATAGACAATAAACAAATGAAAAGATGCTCAAAATTATTAGTCATTAGAGAAATATAAATCAAAACCACAAGAGACTTCATACCCACTATGACATCTTTAATCAAAAAGAGATAATAACAAGTGTTGACAAGGATATGAAGAAATCAGAACCCTCATACACTGCTGCTGAAAACATAAAATGATGTAGCCACTGTGGAAAGCAGTTTGGCAATTTCTGAAAAAGTTAAAAATAGAGTTACAGTATGACCCAGCAATTCCACTCCTGAGTATATACCCAAAAGAAAAAAATCTGCACACAGAAAAACTTGTACACAAATATTCATAGCAACACTGTTCATAACAGCTAAAACAAGTGCCCATGAATAGCTAAAACAAGTGCCCATAATAGCTAAAACAAGTGCCCATGAACTAATGAATGAAAAGTCAAAAATATTCTTCCATAAAAAGGAATGAATTACTGATACATGCTATAAAATGGAAGAACCTTGAAAATATAATGCTAAGTGACACAAAGAAGTCACAAAAGACTATACATGATCCCTCTAATACGAAATGTCTAGGAATAGACAAATCCAAACACAAAAAGTAGAGAGGGCTGCCATGGGCTGGAGGAGGGAGAACTGAGAAGTGACTGCTAAATGAGTAAAGTGTTTCTTTTGGAGGGAATGAAAATGTTCCAGAATTATATACTGGTGCTAGTTGTATAACATTTTGAATGCACTAAAACCACCAAATTACATACTTTAAAATGGTTAAAATGGAAAAACTTTATGACATATTAATTACCTCAATTAAAAAAAAAAGATAATCAGGAGCCAGGTCTTTAAGAATTTTGCATCTTTTTTTTTTTTTTTAAGATTTTACTTATTTATTTGACAGAGAGAGAGAGAGATCACAAGTAAGCAGAGAGGCAGGCAGAGAGAGAGGGGGAAGTGGGCTCTCCACCAAGCAGAGAGCCCGATGTGGGGCTTGATCCCCGGACCCTGGGATCATGACCTGAGCTGAAGGCAGAGGCTTAACCCACTGAGCCACCTAGGTGCCCCAAGAATTTTGCACCTTTTTTGTGTGTGTGTGAATCTTGCATCTTTATTAAAGGATTTTAAAGCAAGCAATATGATTAGATTTATATTTTAGGAAGACAAATCCTGTACCACATTGTGCTATGAATGCCTAAATCTTAGTATATAAATTTAGCAACATCTGATTTGGGTGCTCAGAAGCTTATGCTAATAAACTCCTGGTTCTTTGCTACATTATGGGTAAATATGTTTGTCAAGTAATTTATTTCTAGATATGAATTTTTATTATATTTGTTTATTTTACAAATACTTACATAGTGCTTACTATGTGCCAAATACTATTTCAAGTACTTTAGAAATATTAACTCATCTAGTCTTCATAAGAAATCTAACAGTCTATTATCACCACTTTATAGAAGAACTGAGTCACAGAAAGGTTAAGTAACTTGCCTAAAATCACACAGCTATTAAGTAATGCATGGTTCTGAAACTGGGTTTTTATTCATAAGCCTGATAAATACATAGAACTCTGATTTTTCTACTTATTATCTTTACCTTTTTTTTTTTTTTAATTTTAGTTATTTGTCAGAGAGAGCACAAGCAGAGGGAGCGACAGGCAGAGGGAGAAGCAGGCTCCCTCCTAAGCAAGGAGCCCAATGCAGGACTCAATCCCAGGACCCCAGGATCATAACACTACCTGAAGGCAGATGATTAACCAACTGAGCCACCAAGAGGTCCCTATCTGTATCATTTTTAATTCCTATGAAAGCACTTCTTCAAATTCAACTTCCAACTCTTCTGTTCATCTGTTCTCAGTTTTTTTCTGTGCAGAATTTTTAGTAATGGATTCTATCCATTCTTACTAAGTTCACTGAAAAACATTTTCAAGAAAGTTATTTTTTAGTTTTTACTTACTATATTTTACAGTATAAATGTACCATTTGTGTTTACTGCAATATACCAGTAAGTTAGCTAACTAGTGACATTCTGTTCTTCAACTACTTCATTACCCCATTTAAAAACAAAAAAGCAACAATGGAGCTTATTAAAGGAATTGAGTAGTCATTTTATCCAACGTATCTGTTATTCAGGTAAAAATAAACTAAGAAAATGAAATGCTCTTCAAAAATAATTATAGGGGTGCCTGGGTGGTTCAGTCGGTTGAGTGACTGCCTTTGGCTCACGTCATGATCTCTGGGGTCCTGGGATTGAGCCCCACATTGGGCTCCCTGCTCTGGGGGGAGCCTGCTTCTTCCTCTCTCTCTGCCCTACCCCTGCTCGTGCTTGCTCTCCCTCACTCTCTCTCAAATAAATAAATATAATCTTTAAAAATTATTATTATTATAAAATTCAAGCTATATGTTTATATTTTACATTCATTTACTCTACTTTAGCCTAATATTCTAGAGAATATGGTTTAACAATACATAGTAAAAAGGATATAGAAAAAGTTAGAGTTCACAAAACAATTTTATAAAAATTTACTCCAGTAAAATTTTAATTTATAATTTCTAAAGTCCTAGGTACTTAGAAATTAAATATTTAACTTATTAACATTAACTTATTATTATTAATTCTACTTTACAGTAATATTTTTTCAAGTAAAATCTTCATTTCAGACTGAAAACCTAATAAGCAAGTTGCTACTTAGAAACTGAAAAAAAAAGGGGCGCCTGGGTGGCTCAGTGGGTTAAAGCCTCTGCCTTCGGCTCAGGTCATGATCCCAGGGTCCTGGGATCGAGCCCCTCATTGGGCTCTCTGCTCAGCAGGGAACCTGCTTCCTCCTCTCTCTTTGCCTGCTTCTCTGCCTACTTGTGATCTCTGTCTGTCAAATAAATAAATAAAATCTTAAAAAAAAAAACTGGAAAAAAGAGACACTACAAAATCTTAAAGACTTCTAATTACAACTTTATTGTGAAGAATAGCTACTTGTTAGCTTAAACTTAGTTTGGATGCTTCATTGCTATTACACACTTTTAAACACGAGGCATTTTAGTGACTTACCTAAACAACCGTAATGAAAACTTAATTCAAACAAATACTTAAAGTTGTGTAACCAGGCCCCATCAACATTTAATTGTTCTATTATGTTGCTAACAAAGGTATTTTTTTTTTAAGATTTTTATTTATTTATTTGTCAGAGAGAGGGAGAGCCCAAGCAGGGAGAGGCAGAGAGAGAAGCAGACTCCCTGCTAAGCAAGGAGCCTGATGCGGGACTCTATCCCAGGACTCTGGGATCATGACCTGAGGCGAAGGCAGCCCCTTAACCAACTGAGCCACCCAGGCATCCCAACAAAAGTATTTTAATGTCTAAGGTCCAAACTAGCAGTATGGTATATAGTAAATATGATTATTGGGCAAACTTGAATTTTATTCAAAATTAGTACTTAAAGTAGAGTTAAGCACAAGATAGTACTCACTTTATATGTGACAGAAAGCTCATTTTGATTTTGACCGTTACACTTAACCTACAGTATTGCATACCCACTACGTACTCTTCAACTATGTAACCCTCTCCAGACTTAAACTATTTTACAAATAAATTTTAAAGCTCTAAACTTCGATTTTTAATTATCTGGTATGGGGCAAACTATATGCTCTGGTGTAAGTTACACAAAAGTATTTTTCCTATGAGCAAATAAAAGTTAAAAGTCAAGCATATTGGGTGTCTGGGTGTCTCAGTCGTTAGGCGGCTGACTTTGGCTCAGGTCATGATTCCAGGATCCTGGGATTGAGCCCCACATCAGGCTCCCTGCTCAGTGGCAAGCCTACTTCTCCCTCTCTCTCTTCCTGTACTTGTGTTCCCTCTCTCGCTGTGTCTCTCTCTGTCAAATTAAATAAATAAAAATCTTTAAAAAAGAAAAAGTCAAGCATATTAATTTCACTTTCTAATCTAGATTGTATTACGAAACCCTTTAAAACATTGTTTATTCACATACAATCTCTTCTAATGAGCTATAAACAATATGTGGCCAAGATCCATGTGCAAATTCTTTTTTTTTTTTAAGATTTTCTTTTTATAAATTTGTTTGACAGACAGAGATCACAAGTAGGTAGAGAGGCAGGCAGAGAGAGGAAGCAGGCTCCCTCCTGAGCAGAGAGCCCAATGTGGGGATGCGGGGCTCGATCTCAGGACCCTGAGATCATGACTTGAGCCGAAGGCGGAGGCTTTAACCCACTGAGCCACCCAGGTACCCCTGCAAATTCATTTTAAGTGAGTGAATAAATATATATATCATGACTAAGTAACCTATACTTGCACATAAACATGAAAAGTCATCCCTAGAAAAATTACACTTGGCTACGTTATAGAATACAGTAATGTAAAACAGAAAAAAAATTTCATTATTTTTAGGTCCTTTAAAAAAATAGTTTTCCGTTTTAGAATGTTACGGTGGTTGAACAAACAAAAGTTGAAGAGAAAAGAGCATATAGTGTATAAATCCATTAATATGAAATTCTAAAAAAGACAAAACTGATCTATTTTAAGAAAAAACAGACAAGTAGTTGCCTGAGGGGCTAGAGTGGGCAGGACTGACTACAAAACAGCAAGAGGTAACCTACCTAACAGGGTGACTGAAATGTTCTGTATCTCATCTACGGTGATTACACTAACGTGTACACTTGTTAAAAATTCATGGAACACCCCAAATTGGTAAACCTCTGTGCTTCTATATAAAGATGATTTGTTATTAAAAAAGAGAGAGAGAGAGAAAGAATACAAGAACTAATCACAAAAACCAACAAGCAAATGAAGAAAGTACCATGAGAAAATGGAGACATGAGTAGAACAAGATTTTAGAAAGAAGGACAGGGCAAAGAACCTAAGTAAATTAATAGGGCCCAATGCAGAGTATCACTACTGATATAGACATTTTATAGTTTCGTCCTCTAACATTGTGTCAGTTGTTTTTTCCTCTTAACTCTTAGGTAAGCAAAACAGCTATTAAAGTCTCTACCGAAGAAAAGGAATGCTTGCACGATTTTCCACAGGGTCTCAAAACCAAACTAGAATTAAAATCCATATTTTCTAATGCCTAACACAAAATTTTCAGGAAATTCATGAACAATGACCAACCACAGCATGAAAAGAACTAACTCCAAGAGCTCTATTAGTACTGTATTCTCTGTTGCTCAACTCCTTTCAAATTTAGCTAAGCTCTGAAACACATTAGCAGAAATAAGGTGCAATCATTCCAGGCTTCCATAAAACTAATGCCAAAGAAATCATGAGTCCCATGGCATCCTTCATTTCCCAAGTAATTCTCCTTTGGTGATGGTCTGCTTAGCCTTTCCCTACTTTTCACTTCTGAGTACCACCATCTGTCAACAAGGAGGTGGTTCAATCTTAAAGACACTCACCCAAGTCAGGCAATGATTTGCTAATTTCCAGTGTTAATATATTTCCCCAAAAGGGTCATCATCGTATTCTTAACTGATTTTTATCTGTGGCTTATAGAACTTCTTACTTTATGGAAGCTGTTTAGCTGAAGAATCCTACACAAAGCACTCTTTTTACACCATATGAACAGTGATGTAATTTTAGTAGGGCCAAAGTGTAAATACCAATTATCAAATGTTTATACTAAAGAGAGTCAGGATAAGCTCAATACTCTGTGGTAAAATAGTGAAGTTTCAAATTCCAGCCTCCCCGATTAACTATGCAACCTTGGGAAAATAAGCGAATCCCTCTGTACCTCAGTTTGCTCATTTATGAAATACAGATACTGACACTATCTCAGAGGATTTTTTTTGAGGACTAAATGTGAAAAATATCTGTAAAATTCTGGCACACATAAATTGCTCAAAAAATGTTTCCAATTACTAGCACTGAATTTATTAATCTTTCTTTACCAACACTGTTTCTTTTATCACACCCTACAAATGTTATTTTAAGTAGATGTCTTAAAACTAAAACTAAAACTAAAACAAGAAAAAACCCCACTAAACTAAAGCTAAATTTTTTAAGATAAGAGTAATCAACAACTTAGGTCACTCCTAGAAACTTTTTCTGTTCTTGCCTCATCTTCAAAAGAAGACACCAGAAAAAACCCAAAAAACAAAAAAACCAACCAATACCAATACCAAATTTACTAAAAGACTAACTGTAACATTTCTGAATGGGAAAAAAAAATGAATAAACATTTATGGCTGGGCAGCACTAATTATCATCACCTATTTGTCAAGTAAGTATTAAGAAAAGAGAAAAAAATTTATTTTTCAATAGTTATTAAGAATAAGTAAACTGAAAATGTCCACGTAGCACATCTTTAGTTTCAAATCATCAAAAATATAGATCCTTTATCACAGCACCAGGTTTTATTTACACTTGGAAGCTAGAATTATTATCTGTAGTTAAACCATAAAGAAAATTTCTACCGTTTCACTCAAGTACAGGTTTATAATTAGTGTATATACACTTTGTTAGTTTTTTTAACCTTGATTTTCATTAAGACAACAGCAAAGTAAAAGACACATGAATCTCTTTTATGTAACTTGAAATAAAACCTTTGCAACAATAACATAAATGAATAAGCAACGTCTCTACTGAAGAACGTCTTACAACTTAGAGCTAACAGGACTATCTTCTCTCACTATACAATAAGGTCCAAATGACACCTCAGATTACTTTGATCTTTTATTTTTTCTAATCACCTATTATTCTTTATGGACTATATAATCTTTTTTTTTTTTTAAGATTTTATTTATTTCAGAGAGAGGGAGAGGGAGCATGAGGAGGGGAAGGGGCAGAGGGAGAAGCAGACTCCCAGCTAAGCGGGGTATCCAGAGTGAGGCTTGAGGCTAAAGGCTCGTTACCAGGCCCCTAGGATCATGACCTGAGCTGAAGGTAGACACCTACCTGACTGAGCCACTCACTCAACTGAACCACCCAGGTGCTCCTATGGACAGTACAATCTGAGTCAATTTTTTCTAATATAAAGTGGCTATTTTTTATATATAATATTAACCACAATAAGAAATATTTTTCTATAAAATCACTTTCAAGTTTTAGGGGACTCTGGGAATAATTACAGTAGTGTCAAGAGTGAGTTAAGAGCAAGCCAAGAACCATCTGATTAAATATGAATTATTATCCTCTTGCTGTAATAAGCAACAGAATTCTAGTACTGAATGAAAATAACAAAAACAGAGTTTAGAGAGAGACACAAAAACAAATAGGAGGAAATCAGAGAGATGGACAGAACCAAGAAGTGAGGATGAACTAGGTATGGATGACTTACAATGTTTGAACTTCATTTCCATAATGACATTTTTAGTTACTGGGTAAGGATCTATGGATATTAATAGATACTAAACAAGAAAAGAATCCAACAGATTACTTTTAATACTAAATATTTTCAAAAAATCCTTTCCGTTAAGATACCTTCATATATTTCATCATTTGAGAATTAACGGCTTAACTACCTTACTAACACCAGCTCTATGAAGAGAAATAAATCAGGCTTAATGGCAATCCTGAAATATTCCACAAAGTCAGTAAAACACTGCTACTATTTTAAGGATTTTCATTTTGTGAATTATAAAGTATAATTATGCATAGTACCATATCAAATGGTGTGAAAAAAGTAACAAAAAAAGGTAGTTTATTGTCCTTAACTCATTGTAATATTCCATATTTTCTTTTAAAAATCCTCCTTTCAGGGGCACCTGGGTGGCTCAGTGGGTTAAAGCCTCTGCCTTCAGCTCAGGTCATGATCCCAGGGTCCTGGGATCGAGCCCCGCATCGGGCTCTCTGCTCAGCGGTGAGCCTGCTTCCCACCCCCCTCTCTGCCTGCCTCTCTGCCTACTTATGATCTTTGTCTACCAAATAAATAAATAAATAATCTTTAAAAAAAAAAGGTATCAGGGAAAATGCAAAAATAGAATCAAAAAGTAAAATCTTACAGTATATATATTTGTACAGGACTTTTTCTATGTAAGCTACTATTAACATAATTGCAATAGTACCTCTTTTATTTACTTATTTCATTAAGAGTCTCCCATGTAATTACGGTGTCATCAGAAACATTATTTGTATTATTGCATTAAATAACTGGACCCTTTTCCCATTGTTAGGCAATTACCACATTAAATAAAAAGGTAGTAGCAGAACCACATACGGTGACAGATTTTATTTTTACTATTTTTTATTTATCTGACAGAGAGAGAGATCACAAGTAGGCAAAGAGACAGGCAAAGAGAGGGGGAAATGGGCTCCCCACCGAGCAGAAAGCCCAATGGGGCACTCAATCCCAGAGCCCTGAGACCATGACCTGAGCTGAAGACAGAAGCTTAACCCTCTGAGCCACCCAGGCACTCCTATAGATGTTAATTAGACTTACTGTGGTAGTCACTTCCCAATATATACAAATAATGAATCATTACATTGTGAAACTAAATTATGTCAACTTCCTATTCTTTAAAAAAAAAAATACACACACACACACACACACACACACACACACGCACACACACAGCAGCAGGAAGAACCAGCCTTGATATGTAGGATAAAAGCAAACTTAACTGAAAGGTAAACAGATTTTTGAATCTATTTTTTTAAAAAGGTTTTTTTTTTATCTCTTCAGAGATAGTGAGAGAGAGCATGAGTGGGGAGGATAAGGAGAAGTAGACTCCCACTAAGCAGGAAGCCCAATGCAGGGCTCTATCCCAGGACCCTGAGATCATGACCTAAGCCAAAGGCAGATGCTCAATGGACTGAGCCACTCAGGCCCCTTGAATCTATTTTTAAAGCTCCATAACACTCAACTGCAAGTTTTCCAACCTTGTTTCCTAAAGAGAGACCTTACATTTGGAAAAAATATGTCCTTCAAAAAATTTAACAAATTATATATGATAGTAATCAAATTCCCCTTACTCTGGGTTGAGTTTACTACTAAATGGAAATCTAGACTACTGACAGAAAGTATGCATACATATTACTAGAAAATACTTCTCGGAACACCTGTATGGCTCAGTTAAGCATCTGCCTTCAGCTCAGGTCATGATGCTCAGGGTCCTGGGATGGAGCCCCACATGGGGCTCTCTGCTCAGCGGGAAGCCTGCTTCTCCCTCTCCCACTCCCTCTGCTTGTGTTCCCTCTCTCATGGTCGCTGTCCCTGTGTCAAATAAATAACTAAAATCTTTAAAAAGAAAATACTTCTTATTATATAACAGGAAGTCAATACAATACAATAGTTAATGAGCACAGACTACAGTGAGACTACCTGTGTTGGAAATCTTGGCTACAACTTACCAGCTGTGTGACTCTGGGTAAGTTACTAAACCTCCCCATGACTTAGCACCCTCACCTGTAAAATGGGATAATAATAACCATCTCATGGTTGTTAAGAGAATTCAGTGAGTTCATATTTATAAAGTTTTTGGCATACAGTAAATGCCATGTAAGTGGTTGTTCAGAATTTTTAATTAAGCTAACATTTATTGAGCACTTACTATGTGTTAGGTTAAATGCTATAGGCATGAATTTGCCTCAAATAATCTTCACAGCAGCCCATAATGAAGATACTATGATTGTCCCCATTTAAAGATAGAAAATTGAAACACAAAAAGATCACATGACTCAGTCAAGGTCAAGCACAAATGCTGAAACAAGAATTTGAACTCATGTCTGACGCATGACCTACAGTTTTAACATAGATTACAAGGTACACTATACATTAGAAGCAGTAGCCTCCAGCTGTGCTTTAACTTAAAAAGAGGGCAGGGAGAGGTGAGACTTTACTGAAATAAATCAGAATATGTATTTCCTGGAATAAAGTAGGGTATTTTAAAAATTAATAAAGAAAGATCACTATAATACAAAAGCATGTATATATAAAGTAACATGATGTCTGATATTTGTCTTAAAATAAAACAGCTTCAGGAAAATGGGAGGATAAAAGAAACAAGATCAGACATGCATTGATAATTGTTAAAAGCTTGGTGATAGGAATATGGTGGCTCATTATTTTATTCTCTCTACTTTTGTAAATTCTAAATAGAAGTAGGGTGCACAGATTATAAATACTTTCATTACATAAGCAAACAACTTTCTTATGATTCCCTGTATCAAAGCCATAAAAGGATACTTGATATTTATACATTTTACAATGTATAGATAATCTGTGAAAGGATGGTCTCACTTCAAAAAACTGAGGATCTTCTCAACCAAAATAAAAATTTAATAAAAGTATTTAAGCACATACATATAAATATACATATTAAATTGCTATCTGCATTTCCATCAACTTGTTAAAAATATTTGCTGGAATAATTAACACCTTCTTTTTTCATGTCTTGCTTCTGCCTGATAATCTCTATGATTATGATACTCTCTGGTCTGTTGCCCAGAAAACGGATGGGTTTGTGACAAATAGGAATCTATAACATGGTCACAAACTGGACAATATGAATAAAAAACAGAAATCTGCTTCAGTAAGAAACACTTACAGGGGCACCTGGGTGGCTCAGTGGGTTAAGTCTCTGCCTTGGGCTCCAGTCATGATGTCAGGGTCCTGGGATCGAGCCCCGATCCCCACATTGGGCTCTCTGCTCAGCAGGGAGCCTGCTTCCCCCCCCCCCACCCCGCCTGCCTCTGCCTACTTGTGATATCTCTCTCTCTCTCTCTGTCAAATAAATAAATAAAATCTTAAAAAAAAAAAACACATAAAATGTCTTGCCTCAAATTGTAGTTGATTTTTAAAAAGTTGTAATCGGGGGGCACCTGGGTGGCTCAGTGGGTTAAGCCTCTGCCTTTGGCTCGGGTCATGATCTCAAGGTCCTGGGATCAAGCCCCACATCGGGCTCTCTGCTGGGCGGGGAGCCTGCTTCCCCCTCACTCTCTGCCTGCCTCTCTGCCTGTGATCTCTCTGTCAAATAAATAAATAAAAATCTTAAAAATAAAAAAAAAATAAAAAAATAAGAAGTTATAATTTGTTTTTATACTAATATATATCAGTGGGCTTCTGATAAGTATAAATATAATTAATAATTAAAGAACATTCTATATGCTCTAAATTATAGTCAAAAAAGTTAGCTGATACTAAAGGGAAAACTCAACATTTATTAAGCCAGACACTATACTAGGCATTTTCATACACATTACCTCTGTAAACTTAAGAGATTATATACATTTTTATAGAAAGATATTAAAGTTTAGAGAGGTGAAATAACCTGCCCAAGGCCACAGAGTTTATTAGCAACTAAATTGCTATTCAAACTCAACCTCAATTACAAAATCCATTCTTCCCACCACTATATCAGACTATACCATATGGGAGGCAAACATCTAAACTCAAAAAAACTTAAACATTTATGGCCTTTTTTTTTTTTTTTAAAGATTTTATTTATTTATTAGAGAGAGAGCAAGAACAGGGGAGGGGCAGAGAGAGAGAGAGAAACAGGCTCCCCACTGAGCAGGGAGTCCCACACAGGCCTCCAACCCAGGACCTTGGGATCATGATAGGAGCCAAAGGCAGATGGAAGGCAGATGTATAACTGACTGAGACACCCAGGCGCCCCTTTATGGCCTTTTTAAAATGGACCACAAAATGTTTAAGTTACCGGTTACATATTTATTTTACAGTGGCAGCTTGGGTTTAGGTAATGAACTACAGCTAAAACACAAAAAGCATTATGTCTGCTATTGTGTGACTCTTTTCCCCCAAGTCTCTTAATTCCAGCCTCAGGTTACTCATCTCTATAATGGGGAAATTAATATCCTTGCTGTCCAACTACAGGATTACAAAATTCAAAGAGGATATGGAAAACAACTTCAAAAACTACAAAATAGAGGGGCTCCTGGTTGGCTCAGTCAAAAACCATGTGATTCTTGATCTGGGGGCCCCTTAAATTTGAGCCCCACATTGGGTGTAGAGATTACTAAAAATAAATAAGTTTTTTAAAAAATTATGTTAGAAACCCTACGAAACACAAATAGAGTCTTTTTTTTGGCCTTAAAATGCTGAAAACAACAAAGTGTTTCTTTTTTTTTAATGTAAAGTTTTCTAAAATAATTGTCAGCTATTTAAATTCTACACCTTCTCTTAACATTTCCAGAATTTGTCTCAAACTGTTTTTTCTAAGCATATTCCAATCATCTCTTTCTTTGGCTTTCCTTAACCTTAAAAATAATGCAACAGTAACGATACAATGCTTTTGTAATAAATAATTAACATTCTGTTTCGAAATGCTCAACATATAAAAGTTCTAAATTCTGAATTTTCAAACAAAATATGTGTTTGGTGTCACTCTTTTAGTTATACTTATGATCATAATGATTGAGCCTTTTCATATTCAGTATATGTATAAGAACATAGAATTAAGATCTGGAATTCCAAAGTAGAACACCCAACACATAATTTTTAGTGATTTTGTGGGGAGGGTTTCAAGGCTTCTCAAAGCAGATACAATAAGCTAACAAGCACATCAAACACAGCAACAAAATCCACTGAAACATTCAGCTGCTCTAAAAGAAGGATCAGGCTCTTTAGGAGAAAACTACATTGTATGAGTTTGCAAAGTTTCACACTTTCTCATTTAAACTCCATTTCAGAGAAAGCCTTTGCATACTCACACAATATGCTTTAAAATGGCACTTTGCTGACCTTCCAATAGTCCAGCTCTATGAAAATTCTGTGATGGGTGTAACTTCAGAGAATCTGAAAAACACAAAAAGCATTAAGTACTTTTTATGCTGAATGACTTAAGAAAGAAAAAAAGGCAATGGTGGCATAAATCTCTTACATAACTGCCATGTATTTTTAAGAGCTAAAGCCCATATCTGTGACTATACTCTGCAAAAGAAGCTGGAATTGCCTCTACACTGGTCTCTATGGTAAACTTCGATTTTCATAAAGCGTTTGTTTCATGGAAAATTATCTGATGATTACTGCACAAATGGTGTTAATGTCTTGTCTATTTTTAGCACCCAATTGTACCACATTAGCCCTCTTCTAAGAATCATCTCTTGATATCATCTTTTTCTTCTGACACTCAAAACTACATTATCTCCAACTACTTCAGGTATGATGCCTGAAAAACATCCTACAGGATGGTGACTGCCGGCTTAAAGTCATCAGAGCAACAGACAATGGCTACAGTTAACTAAGTAGGACTCTCTGTACAAACCCAATCGTCAGTCTGTTAAGTCCAGTACCTTCCAGAGTAAACCATCTCACTCTGATTTCGCTTAAACAATTAACATTTACTAATGTGAAGCTGAGGTCCCCCTTTCTAGAGGGGGTAGGATCAGCGGATGGATACATCACACCAAAACTGAAGAAACGCTGGATTTCTCAGTAAGGAGGTTCACAACGGCACATAATTTCTTTTAATGTGGTGAAATGAATAGCTAATAACCCATTTACGTCTTTTGCCCCTCCCAGGGGTTTAAAAAGTGGTGAAGAGTGTAGTGGGAGCGTTCTGGTTTGATGCCCCTTGCACAGGGAACCTGTTCTAACACATTCTTGTGGAGCCCAGTATAGGAATTTAAACCCGGTAGAGATCAACTCAAGTGTTCATATCGTAGATCCCGGGAATCCCCTTTAGGCCTTGGCCAAAAGAGTTTAAAAACGAGAATCTCTGTCCAATGCCCCCTCCCTGCAAGGAGTCCTGGAACGGCAACGAAAGAGAAAATTCTCAAAGGACAGCGTCAGTGCCTGAGCTGGTACCCCTGGGACAGGAGAGGAATAAAACTAATCCAGAGAGAGCACCCCTATCTTTGTAAAAAGAGAGGAAGATGTAAGTCACTAGAATGCCACAGAGGTGGAAAGAGAGAAAAACAGAAAATTCGGGCCCATTCCAGCAATAAGATGACGAGGAAAGGAAGAACGCCTGGTCGAGGGGGGCCGTCCCAACAAGGGGAGGGAGTGGACTAGGCCGGAGGGAGCGGAGGGTAGAACGACGGCGCACAAACAACCTGCAGGGGGGAGAAAAATGGTGCCCCTGCACCCAGAACCGGCTCCGAGCCAAGCCGCCCGTTTGGGGGCAACTTTGCTGGGGAGGATGGCCCTGGTAGGGGGGCCGCGGCGCACCGATCGCAGCGGCCCCAGCACCGGGCCCAGTCTGGGGGAGGGGGGATCCCTGAGCGGGGGAGGCCGGGACCAGCCGCTCGAGGAGTGTGGCGGGGCCGGACACGCCGAGGGACTCTCAGAGCGACTGGTGCCGCAGAGACCCGGGGCCGACGGCAATTGGGCTCTGTGCGGCCGGCGGCTCCGCGGGGGAGGGGCCGCCACTCCTCCCCTGTCCCTTCCACCATCACCCGACACCATCAGCCTCTCCCCACCCCCCTCAAAACAGGCCCGACCGGCCCGGGCTTGCCCCCATCCCCGACGGGGACCCCTCTGGGTCCCCCGGGCCGGGCCTCCCCGCCCCCACGCCCCAGCCCCCAGCCTGACTCACCTCGCGAGTACAGGGACTTGGGCGATTCCAGGTCTAGGTCCGCGCTGAGCAATGAGATGAAGTCCGAGGGCATCGCAGCTCGACCCAGCCCGGCCCGAGGGCAGCGGGAGGGGGGGAGCGGCGGTGGCGGCGGCACCTCCTCTCCGGGACCGCGGGCACCGAACCGGGGGCGGCGAGGCGAGGGCGGCTGCTGCTGCCTCCTCCTCGAGGGCAGTGACTTCCACCGGGCCGAGGACCGAGGAAACGGCAGCGAGGCGGAGGGGAAACTCCACGGGGACTAATTCCCGGCGAGCTAGGAGGGGGGTTCAGGGCGGGGAAAGGGAGGGGGGAGAGCCAACGGGTCCGTTTCGTGCTTCTCCTCAGCGAAAACTGACGGTCGCCGCCACCGCCGCTGCCGCTGACAGGAATCTGAGCCCCGCCCCCCGCGGGGCACTGCGCAGGCGCGGAGGGGGGCGCCCCAAAGCCTGGAAGAGCTAGGGCGGCCGCCGGAGGGCGGGGAGACGCGCCAAGGAACAGCATCAACAAGGGCTTCGCTTCCTGCCGCCGCGGCCGCGGCTGCTGTTTCCCAGCCGGGAAAGGGCCCCGCCAGCAGGGAGGGAGGCAGGGAGGTGTCCGCGCCTGGGGCCCCGGGGAGGGAAAGGTATTTGCGCCGACCTAGTGGCGGCGAGCCCGAGGCGGCCGGCCCTGCGCCGAGCTGAGCTCAGGAGGAGACGGACCTGAGGGAGCCGAGATGACTGCCGTACGGGAAGGACCCCAGAGTTGGGTACGGCCGGCCCTTGCGGACTGGCTTGGGGTCTCGCAGGGGAATGGAGTTTCGTCTCTTGGACAACCACCAGTCCTTTAGGGTTTCATAGGAGTCTTCAGCTTGAGTTGGCCCAGGGACTGTCAAGCTCATTTCTTAATTAGGAAATGACAGACCATATCTAAAAACCTCGAGTTATTGGTTGTTTTTAATTAAAGTACCTTCTTCGTCCTTTCCCCTCCCTATTTTTGTCTCCCCTCCCCCAACCTTTAGAGGCTGAAAATTCGAAACAAAACAAAACATAAAACCAACTTTCTGATTGTGCTGGGTGGCCGGGTTTATTCGGAGTAGGAGATAAAAGGCTATTTAAAAATTGGATCCTATGAATCCACCTCGCTGTTCTAAAGGAAAAAGGAAAGAAGCACAGCTAAACACCACTCTTCCAAAACCCTTTTACTTTTTTACTTTTGGATTAGGCGAGGATGGAGGAAAAACACATTTAATTGAGTTTCTTCTATTATGTTCATGGGGCCAAAAGTTTCCGTTGCAAAAACTGAAAATCCTCACCTACGCCGCAGACCGTTTCCTGACTCTAATAGACTTCTGAGAAATTTTTAATCAAGTTATTAAAATATCAATTGGAGTGCAGGGTATGCATCTTGGGAAATAATTTTAATCTTGTGTGGAATACTGATGCCAGCAATCTCTGGGCAACGTTTTTAAGCCATTAGATTTGGGGTGCCTGGGTGGCTCAGTCGCTAAGCGTCTGCCTTCGGCTCAGGTCATGATCTAAGTGTCCTGGGATTGAGCCCGGAATCTGACTCCCTGCTAGGCAGGAAGCCTGCTTCTCCCTCTCCCATTCCCCCTGCTTGTGTTCCTGCTCCCACTATCTTTCTCTCTGTCAAATAAATAAATAAAATATTTAAAATAAAAAAGCTATTAGATATGGTTTTAGTTTTGTTACTTTATCTACACAGATAGTTACAAATCATAAAAACTCTTGTGTATTTCATATATATATATAACTGGTGTATATATACAGGTTATAAGTATATATATACACAAGTATATATAATCCATGTATATATACAAGTGTACACACACACACACACACACTATATACAAGTTACATCTATCTATATATGATGTATCTATCTATACAATTTATAGAGCCTTTTCCCCAGGAAGCTGGGCCATTCATCTGGACTTGGGAGTCCTGGAGATGGGGAAGAAACTCTCAGTGAAGGAGTCCCAGTGCAGGTATCTCTGGGGTGGGGCTCTTTGTAAAGCTTTACCTGCAGACCTAGAATTTAAACTTGTGTCATCAGAGTCTCCCTATCTTTCCATCTGAACATCGGATTCAGGTTGCCCAATTATCTTCACTGCATTCTGTGCAGTAATGAATCAACCTTGTGAACATTTTCTTCCTGTCAGAGGTAAGAGAGCTTTTCAGAGCCATCCCAAGATGGCAAAGCAGAACAGGAAACTACTCTCAAATCTCCATTGCCACTATATGCTGTTGCAACAAGTCCCAAGGGAAGTCCCTTCATAACTCGTAAGAGCCTAATTCATTTGAGAGGAAGATTCAGTCAAATTGCCCAACAGGCCAAGGCTTTGGCCAAAGCTTTTGAATTGGAGCAAACACCTGAATGGAGACCACCCCCCCACACACACACACACGCCCTCCAGCCATTAGTCAATACAAAATGTGAGGAGAGGAAATTGCAATTTACCAGGCAGAACCCCAATACTAAAAAGTTGGGTGCATCACTCTGATATATCCCTTTTCCCCAGACCTATGTAATCATTCAACAAACTTAGGGTATAGGAAATCCCCAGTGCTGTTCTGACCCTAATTAACAAGTCAAGAATTGGCAAGGCCTCTTCCTTCCCCTTTCCCTCAACACTTCTCTGCCCTTTTGTGCCTTCCCCACCCCCCCTCCACAAGTGCTTTGTTGTTTATGTTAATCAGATTTCCCCTGGCTTAGTAAGACCCTGTAAAGAGGGGGGTCCCCAAGTGTGACTTGACTCAGACTGAATTCTCCTAGATGGATTCTTTAGGCTCAGGCCTCACCCCATCAGGCCTTGCATCAATCATTGATTATATCACAATGGAATTTGAAAATTCAGTGTTCCTCTCATTTCCTTTTACAGAAATACATTTTTTGAAAAACTGTTTAGATGGGTAGTTTTCATGGCCATGCTTTACAACAGCATGGAGACCTAGATTTCATGTTATCCTTAAAATTTCAGTGACTAAAAACACAAATTCATTAGTAAACATGTGTGCTCTTCTCTAATCACAAAATATAAGACCGGCCTGACATTCAGTTACTAAAAAGAACTATCCGATCAGTAAATTACATGCTACCCCCATTTCCACGGATATTCCCTCTGTAGTCATTAATGTCTCTTTACTTCTCCTTCTATTCAATCTTTGAAAGAATCTCATGTTGTATTTCAAAAACCACCCATTCCTCAAATATACACCTTCATAAAACTTTGTGCACAATAAAAAGTAAAGCTTTAAGCGTGTAAAATTTGTAAATTTCCTCTCATTGAAAATTACAATAGGATTATGGAACAAAATATAAAGCAGATTTAGTAGTTTGTAGAATTCCTTTATATTGCTTCCCAGTCATCATATCACATTCCCAAGTTACTTGATTAAAATTTCACAAGAACCCAGATTCAACTACAAGGTTGTATAGATTATGCAATAGAGTGGCAGTTTTTATACTTGGTGGTGTGTTCTTTAACCCCTCCTGGACCTGTTTAGGCACTTAATGAATTGTGTTGCTGGATCTACTCTAAATGAAAGAGGTTCAAATATCAACCACTGAAAAGGAATTAAATAAACTCATACAGAACAGAGGAATGCATTGTCACAAGATAATCTTTGTCATTGTAATACAATTAAGGCTGTTAAAATAATTTTGGTCACATGGATATTGTAAAGAAACTGCTAAACAAACACAAGCTCTGAAAGGAAAATTTCCAGAGCAGTTCAAGTCATGGACAAGAAAAAATTTTAGACCAAAAATGATCTCTGCTCCACCTTGGGAGCACTCCTTAATAATAATGGAGAATTGGTGGTGGTGGGACATAGCAATGAGTGCATTTGTGCTGAAACTGTAAACAAAGTTTTATTTGATTATGATTATGTGTCGATTTTCACCCTTAGAACATGTTCTAGCAAGTATTTCTCTTTTTAAAAATATTTTATTTGTGGGGGGCCTGGGTGGCTCAGTGGGTTAAAGCCTCTGCCTTCGGCTCAGGTTATGATCTCAGGGTCCTGGGATTGAGCCCCGCATCGGGCTCTCTGCTCAGCAGGGAGCCTGCTTCCTCCCCTCTCTCTGCCTGCCTCTCTGCCTACCTGCGATCTCTATCTGTCAAATAAATAAATAAAATCTTAAAATAAAAATAAAAATATTTTATTTGTTTATTTGACAGATACAGTGAGAGAGAGATACAGTGAGAGAGGGAACAGAAGCACAGGGGAGTGGGAGAGGGAGAAGCAGGCTTTCCGCGGAGCAGGGAGCCCGATACCGGGCTTCATTCCAGGACCCTGGGATCATGACCTGGGCCCAAGGCAGACCCTTAACGCTGAGCCACCCAGATGCCCCTCTAGCAAATATTTCTGAAGGCGAAATTAGTTTTGATAGATTTGCCATTGGATTTAGAACATTCTCACTCCTTACATCTTTCGCTGCCCAAATCTGGTAATCAGGCATCTAATTCACTTTGATGAAGTACTTCTGTACTTTATGACAGGGTCGGAGTCAGAGTTGTCGTCCAAAGTCTTAGACCAGTTCTGTCTCTTAAGATCTAGAATAGTTGCAAGTCCTGAGCTACAGAGCCATCAGCTTGAATTGGGAGAACTTGGTGAACAGTGGAGAAAGGAGATAAATTTTTTTTTAAAGGTTTTTTTTTTTAAGATTTTATTTATTTATTTGACAGACAGAGATCACAGGTAGGCAGAGAGGCAGGCAGAGAGAGAGGGAGGGAAGCAGACTCCCTGCTGAGCAGAGAACCCAATGTGGGGCTCGATCCCAGGATGCTGGGATCATGACCTGAGTGGAAGGCAGAGGCTTTAACCCACTGAGCCACCCAGGCACCCCAGGAGAGAAATTTTAATGGGAAATTAGAAACCCCTGACCCCATTAAACCAAGAAAGGAAGGAGAATGTCTCTAGGTCATCCCAACAGTAGTCAGGTTGGACTCATGTAAACTGCATTCAAGTCCTTATTCATACTGGCTTTCACACCATCATGTTTGCTAAGATGCTCTTTCCACATCTAATCATAACATGAATAATCTAGTAGCCTCACCTCAGCTATGATATTAGTTTGACCAAGAGTATGAGTTAGAAATGGTTTTACAGGGCTACCTGTGTGGCTCAGTTTGTTGAGCGTCCAGTCTGACACTTGGTTTTGGCTCAGGTTGTGATCTTGGGGTCATGGGATCAAGCCCTGTATCAGCTCAGCAGGGAGTATGCTTGAGGTTCTCTCCATCCCTCTCCCTCTGTTCCTTACCCCATGCTCTAAAATAAATAAAATCTTTAAAAATTTTTTATTTATTTTAGAGAGAGAGAGAGACAGAAATAGTGAGAGCACCAGTGGTGAGGAGAGGGAGAAGCAGGCTCCCCACTGAGCAGGAAGCCCGATGCAGGACTCCATCCCAGGATCCCGGGATCATGACCTGAGCTGAAGGTAGATGCTGAACCAGCTGAGCCACTCAGGCACCCCTAAATAAATCTTTTTTTTTTAATTGTTTTACAGTTTCCTATTACCTTCTCTCTTAATTCAGGGAGCTTTTTGTTGTTGTTGTTGTTGTTGTTAAGATTTATTTGAGAAAATGAGAGAACACACATGTGCATACACTGGGAAGAGCAGAGAGAATCCCAAGTAAACTCTGGCCTCAGGACAGAGCCCTAGTCGGGGCTTGATCTCACACCCCTGAGATCACGACCTAAGCTGAAATCAAGAGTTAGGTGCCTAACTGTCTGAGACACCCAGGTGCTCCTAAATTTAGGGAGTTTTTTAACCTGAAGTCCATGGATTTGTTTCAAGGGATCTGTGATCTCTTTAAACTTGTATACAGATTTTTGCAAGCTTGTATCTACATGCACTTTGCTCCAAAGGATGAAAGTCTTGGAGTGCTGGGGTGCCTGGGTGGCTCAGTCCACGGAGCATGGGGCTCTTCCCCTACCTCCCCTTAAGACTGTATTTATTTATTTGAGAGAGATTGGAGGAGGAGGAGAGAGAGAGACAAGCTGAATCCACACTGAGCACAAATCCTGATGAGGTGCTCAACAATCACACTTCCCTGAAATCATGACCTGAGCTGAAATCAAGAGTTGGAGCTTAACTGACTGAGCACCCCGCATAAGGGTCTTGTCGAGGTTGTGAGTTTGAGCCTCACATTGGGGTAGAGATAACTAAAAACTCAAATCTTAAAAAATTATTTTAAAAACCCACAAAGGAGGGGTGCCTGGGTGGCTCAGTGGGTTAAAGCCTCTGCCTTTGGCTCAGGTCATGATCCCAGGGTCCTGGGATCAAGCCCCACATGGGGCTCCCTGCTCAGTGGAGAGCCTGCTTCCCTTCCTCTCTCTGCCTGCTTCTCTGCCCTACTTATGATCTCCATCAAATGGATAATAAAATCTTTAAAAACAACAACAACCACCACCACAAGGGATGAAAGTCTTTAACTTCATAAGATTTCTGGGGAAAAAAAAAATCCATTACCCAGAGAAGATGAAAAAAAAATTCCTCTATATGAAACAAATCAACTCTTCCCTCTTTCCACAAATGGGCTCTAGATACTATGCTAGGTGCAGGAAATACAAAGATTTTACAAAGATGAATATAAGAAGTCAACTGTCAGCCTGATGTGGGAGACGACCTTTAAACAAACACACAATGCATTATGACAGGGCTATGCTAGAGTTTTGTGTAGGTACTAGAAACCAATTACCTTTTATTTTATTAGTAAGCTGATAGAGGGAAGAGGAAGGAATGCCATCTAACACACATCACTTTCTTCTCTGCCCCCTATCCCCCCACAGGTAGATTTCTCTTCACTCCAACCACAATTTCCTACAGTGGCTAAGAGAGGCTAGACAGATGCAGGGCAAAGTCCTGACATACAATTGCTTACTTTGTGAAGCATCACAGCTATTATGTGTTGATACAAATATCCCAAGAAATCCCTGGGCTTCATTGGACTTTGTCCGTGGATTGTCAAAGAAACACTGAGTATCTTTCTTCAGCTTTGCTGAGGATTATGGCTGACTACTTAGGTTAGGGATGCAATGATAAATTAGTTGAATTGGTCATCCACCACTAAGCCCAGAACTGAAGGGCGAAGTTGAAGTTATTGGATAAACTAGACTGACTTTAGAAATAACATATTCCACCTGAGAAGCATTTGTTTCAGCTGAATAAGGAAATGGGGACCGCTCCAAACATGGGAAGAGGCATGCGAGGGATCTGCTCACATCTGTTAGAATCTAGTAATAAGATACGAGGCTTAGAAACAATACTCATTTATGTATTCATTCACTTTCTCTACCCGCAAAGAATCTTGTTTTTCCTTCAAAGTCCAGCTCAGATTTTACCTCTCTGAATTCACCCTGAACCTTTCTAAGCAATATGGATTGTTCCCTGGTTTTCCATAACATTTCATCCAAAATGTTAGTAGAGCGATCACAACAATGAATTCCAGTTCATGGGTCTCTCTCTAATATATTGTGAACACCTAGTTGTATAGTCTTTGACAAGGTCAAAAAAAATAAAACACATCCTTGCCTTAAATAACTCCTGATTGATTTTGAGCACATCACTTTAGCACCCACACGGAATGAAACAAACTCTCTATTATGCCATTTGTTGATATTGTACTAGGAATTTGACATCCGGTACAGATTAATAGAATAAAAGAAGAAACTGGAAAGTTAAGAAAAGGTTAGAGGTTAAAGACCACAAATAAGGATTTTGTTCTTTATTCTGTAGGCACTGGGGAGGTATTGAAGGTTTTGGAGGAGGGGGATGATGGGACCAGAGCTTTTTTTAAAGAAAGTAACAGAGACAGCAGTGTGGAGAGTAAATTGGCAGCTGAAAGCCCAGAAAGAAAGCCCAGCAAAGGCCAATGAGGCCCTGAAGGGTAAAGGCTGAAAACGTGGAAAGGAGGAGTTGTTTATGCAAGACATTATGGAAGTAGAATCAAAAGAACTCAGAAATTGCTTAAATGGTGAGAGTGAGAGAAAAGTATGAGAATAGTTAAGAAAAGGAGATAGTGAGAGAAATTTGAAACATCATCAACAGGATCTTCATCGTTGGAGTCCAGTAGTTTAATGTGCTAAAAAAAAAAAAAATACTTAACAGATAAGCAAACACCACTTAAACATGAATCACCCAGGAGACTTTATACTTTGGTACATGGAGCAGCAAAATCTCTGACCAGAAAAGGATTTATCCTAGATTTAGTTTTTACCAGTAGGAAAGCCAAGTAAACATAACTTGCTGAATCTCAGGGAAAAGAGTTAAGGGATAAGAAGCAAATCTGCATAAGCACGTGTTCCCGGGGTTCACTCCAAATATACTGGAGTATTAACATATAAGCTTTTAAATGTTTATTTTCATAGTAACTAAATATGGAAGAATTTCAAGAATCCTAAAGGCTAACAATTCTTCCAAAAAAGAAAAAAGAAAAAAAAGCCTGTAGAGATAAAAGCAGCCATAACGTCTTTAAAGAGCTTCAGTTTGCAAACCTTCCACTCGTGGAAGTCTTGGGTAATAATGGACCTAAGATTTACTCTGTAAGGCCTGGACCAAGGACCAGAGCATTTAAGAACCAGGTATAAAACCGACTGAGGGAACTCTGAACTTCCCCCTGACCACCTGAGCTGGAACACATAGCTGGTCTGCCCTTTGTAGTTAGTTAGTTAGTCAAGTTTAGTTTAGTTTATTTAAGCAATCTCTACACCCAATGTGGGGCTCAAACTCACCCACCCCGAGATCAAGAGCTCCATACTCTACTGACTGAGCTAGCCAGGCACCCCTGCCCTTGGCAGTTATTAAATAAATATGCTTTTGGGCTGTAGGAGGAATATGATAAAGGGAAATCCAGAAAGAAACATTCAGCAAGAAAAAAAAACACGAGAAAAGAGCTGATGCAGAGTTGTTCCAGTAGGCCTTCCTCTGGAAGCAAAGCGGAGAATGTAATCTGTAGCATGGCTCATGAGCAGCTCCACCCCCGCCCCCCAAATCCAACTTGGTCTGTAGTACTGAGGGCCATCTTTGAATACGATGCCCAGTGAATTCTAACTTTTTCTTGGTATTGTCTCTATCATATTTATATATCTTGGTGGTCAACAGCTACTGAAGCAGTATATAATCATTTATATGATCCAAGGAAATATCTGCTAGATCTCTATTTCTCATGGATGTTGCATGTACCTATTTTTGTTAAATCCGACACTACTCGATGAAGTAGGAAATGAATGGACTTGAAAAACAGGAGTCCTAAGTTCTAGATCTAGGCACTGAGGCTACTAGGATGTCCACTACTAGAATGTCCAGCAGGTAGTCCTTTCTTCAGGGAATAGTTTGTGTCTTCCCTCTGGACTTATTCCTGGGTGGGGTTAGGCAAGAGCTGCTGGCTTCCCCTTGTCCCAAGGAGGATAAGAGCCTGTCTGGAGCGGAGGGAGCAAAGGAAGCACTGCCAAAAGATAGAGAGAAAACCCAGAATTTGAAGAGAAAAAAAAATCATTTGAGTCTCTGGAGGAGGCCACACTGGCCTTCAGTGATCTGAAATGATCAGTTCTTTTCCCTGCTTAAGAGGTTTGGGATTGGGTTTTCTGTCCCTTCAAAGTAAGGAAATCTTAACTTGACACAACCTGCCCCGGGGTTATGGAACTTTCTTGGACCTTTGTCTCCTCTCTGTGAAATAAGTGGGTTAGATTATTTATCCGGCAGGCATTGTGTCTGGCTGCTAGCAACAAACTTAGAGGTTTTAGTTTTCTCCTACGAGAAGCCTGGATTAGGCAATCCAGGCTAATCTCAAAGACCCACAATGCCATTAGGCACACAGACTTTCAAGGTGGCCCTTGTTCTCATGCCTATGAGATGTCACCTCTAAGCAACCTGTCTGCATTCTAGGTCAGAGGAAGAAAGAAGGGTAAAGAGGCACCTGGGTGGTTCAGTCAGTTGGAGGTCGGCCTTCAACTCAGGTCATGATCTCAGGGTATTGGGATCAAGCCCCATGTGTCGGGCTCCAGCTCAGTGTGGGGGGTGGGGGAGGACTCTGGTTCTCCCTCTCCCTCTGCCCTCCCAAACCCCCACTTGTGCTTGCTCTCTCTCTCTCTCTCTGGCAAATAAATAAATAAAATCTTTTAAAAGAAAGAAGAGTAAAGGGCAAAAGGGTCAATTCCGGTCCCTGTAAGACCCACACAGTGGCTTCTATTTACATGTCATTGGCCAGGACTGTATCACATGATCACTCCATCTGAAAGGCTGGGAAATGTGTGGGTTTTTTTAGACATGTACATTGATGCCCTGAACACAATTGGGGGTCAGTTGGCAAGGAAGAGGGGTAGAACAGATGTTGGGTAAACAACCTCAGTATCTGCTGCAGACTACAAAAGGTAACCTCCCTCTTTGTAATTCTGTCATCCTAATCTTTTTTCTCTTTTGGTTTACCTCATCTTTTTTTTAAAGATTTTATTTATTTATTTATTTATTTATTGACAGAGAGGGAGAGAGAGACACAGCGAGAGAGGGAACACAAGCAGGAGGAGTGGGAGAGGGAGAAGCAGGCTTCCCACTGAGCAGGGAGCCCAACGCAGGGCTTGATCCCAGGACCCTGGGATCATGACCTGAGCTGAAGGCAGATGCTTAACCACCAAGCCACCCAGGCATCCCTACCTAATCTTTTCTTAATGGAAAAGAGTTAAATGTTTTCTGGGAAGTAAGCACATTTTTAAAATCTCAAATTTTGAAGAAGTAGAGGTCCATCTCATAAAAGAAATGATAATTTGTACATATGAGATACCAGGTTATTAATCAAAAGCACTTCACATTTATTATCTCATCCCTGAACTTTCTTCAACTTGGAAATCCCAATCTCCAGAAAGCTTCTTCTCACTAATCCCAACTGTTCTTACCCCTTCCTTCACTGAACTAAGTTGCCTGTTCTTAACTTTCTCATTTCCAGCGCTTCTCAGATGATTTCATATCCTCATCTTTTATCTTCCCAAGTAAGTTGTAAACTAGGAAAGAGCAGAGCCTGACACTTAGCACAATGCTGGATTTGTAGTGGACAATCGAGAATGGTCACGCAGCTGAATGGAGGAAGGAATGAATAATTGAAATCTGAATTTCTATTTATTTTCTCTCTTCAGAGCTCTGTCTTCAGTGCTTGCTTGCTAACTGACTGCACCTCAGAGTCATTGCCAAGGCAATTTGTATACTACGAAGAAGGGTTTAGAAAGCCTTGTATTTTCTACCTCTAAGTCCACGCCACCCCTACATATTCAGCTTGCTGTGGGAGTGAGCACCGGACCACCTGCCTTCACCTAGCTGCTTCACCGAGGCCCCTTCCCATTTTAACTGATTAAAGGTCTTACCTTCAGGAAATTCTTAGGTTTAAATTAAATTCCTTGCAAGCCATTTCCTCTTCCTTTGCTAAGTTGACAGAACACAGCAAGTAACATGTTTATCGATGTTTATAAAGGCCTGAGTGGGTTTTCTTTTTTAATAAAATTTATGTGGGTGTTTTATACAGCAAAAGCAATGCATTCCTTCTAGAGACTACAAATAATAGCCGAAAATATAAGTAAGAAGGTAATAAATAAGAATTATTCAAAAACTTGGGGTGTCTGGCTGGCTGAGTTGGAAGAACATAAAACTCTTGTCAGGGTTCTGAGTTCAAGCCCCATATCTGGTATAATGTTAAATAAATGTTAAAAAAAATAATTATTCAAAAAACTCATAAGCCACCACAGAGAGAAGATCATTTAGTATCTGTCTTTCTGGAAATTTTTAAATGTATCTTTACCTTGTATATACAAAAATTGGCTACACTATGTATTCTGTTATCCTGCATTGCTATGTAACTGTGAACATCAATACACATCAGTAAATATTCCTTTTACTTTTTAAAGATTTTACCTATTTATTTGAGAGAGACCAAGACCATGAGTGGGGGAGCAGAGGCAGAGGGAGTGGGAAAAGCAGACTCCCTGCTGAGCATGGAGCCTAGATTGACTCTGGGGCCTCAATCCCAGGACCCTGAGATCACAACCTGAACCAAGTCAGCCACTTAACCAACTGAGCCACCCAGGCACCCCCACATCAGTAAATATTCTTAATAATGTGTGATGGCAGAAGAGTATTCCATTATAGAATATATCTTAACTTACTAACCAGTCCGCTACTTTTGGCATTTAATTTGTTTCCTTTTTTGAAAACCTTTGTAAATACCACTGAAATGAACATCCTCACGCTAATCTGTGCTTTTAGCCTTTTCTTAATTATTTCCTTTGGATATACCCTTAGTAAGTTTTACTTTTGATGAGCAGTAAGGAGAAATGATGTATGAAACAAAGGAGACTGGAAGCAAGGCCAGAGAAGATCTTTAGCCTTGTTTTAGGACTGAAAATGTGTTTGGCTTGCAGGTTCCCGGGCTTACTCAGCATAACATAATGCAACAATTTTAAAATATATTCCTGTGGCACAACACCTGGGAATCTGAGCTCTCCACAGAATGCTGCAGCAACGCAGATAAGGGAAACTTAAAGCACAAAACATATAACCTCATGCTACATCAGATACCTTCCTCTTCCAGCATCTAGTACAGACAGGCATGAGGTATCCATTTCAGAAAAACACATCAGAGAGAAATTGAATTAAGAAAGGTGGCATATTAATTAATAATTTTTCTATCTAAACTGGTAAAAGGCTGGCGTGATTTGATTTGGCAGAGCTCAAAAAGTACTAGCACAAGTGAAAAAAGCAGAATATTTTATTCCGAATCTCCTCTCTGCCACTTATGAAATGCATAAACCTCTTAAACACTCTGAAATCTCAGTCTCCTCCTCTGCAAAATGGCTTTATAATAGTACCTTTGTTATTCACAGAGGTATGCCTGTGAATGACAAAGATATACCTCTTTGGTGTATCTTAGGGAGAAAATGAGCTAAGTTGTGAGAAATTCCTTTGTAAAGTGTAATACTAGAACACAAATGTTTTGGTAATTGTTATTGTAATTGATGGAAAAATCCAGACTTGGGGGAGGGGGAATAGGTGGCTTAGTCAGTTAAGGGGCAGACTCTTGATTTCCGCTCAGGTCATGATCCCAGAGTTGTAAGATCAAGCCCCGAACTGGGCCCCACACTGGATGCGGAGCCTGCTTAAGATTCTTTTTCCCTCAGGCGCCTGGGTGGCTCAGTTGGTTAAGAAATTGCCTCTGGCTCAGGTCATGATCCTGGATTACCAAGGGATTGAGTCCGGCAGTGGGCTCCCTACTCAGCAGGGAGTCTGCTTCTCCCTCTGCCCCTCCCCCATCTCACATTCTGTCTAATGTGCTCTCTCTCTCATTCTCTCCCTTTGAAACAAACAAATAAATAAAATCTTTAAATATATATATATTAAAAATTCTTTAAGTTTCTTTCTCCCTCTTCCTGTAGCACCTGCCCTTACTCTCTCTCTAAAAAGAAAGAAAGAAAGAAAGAAAGAAAGAAAGATAGATTGATTCAGACATTACTGGAACTGAGTTCTTCACAAATACTGGATAGCATAAATGCAATCCTAAATATAAGAATTTCATGATATGACAGCATTCAATTGAACCTATCAAAGAATAATTATTTTATAGAACCAAATACGACAATCAACCTTCAAAATGTGAGATTAAAAAATTCTCTTCAGTTCTAAGAGTTCTTTTACTCTGTGACTCAAGGGAGAGGAGACATTTATTCTAGGCACTTTCATTCTTATTGTTTGGTAACTTATTCTTACATGGAGACTAAAAGGATCTAAACTTTAAAAATAAGTAATTTTTTTTTTAAATGCAAAAGGTATGTCTATACCTTTTTTAAAGGTGTGTCTATACAATGATCATAACCGCAAAAACGGAGTATATGAACAAGGACTGAAAAACAGCAGGCAACAGTAAGAATACTCTCACTTAAATGGAAGATTTACTTTGTAGGGTTTTGGGTTTTTTTTTAATTTTATTTATTTATTTGACAGAGATCACAAGTAGGCAGAGAAGCAGGCAGAGAGAGGGGGGGAAGCAGGCTCCCTGCTGAGCAGAGAGCCCGATGTGGGGCTCGATCCCAGGACCCTGAGATCATGACCTGAGCGGAAGGCAGAGGCTTAAACCACTGAGCCACCTAGATGCCCCTAGGTTTGTTTTTTTTTTTTTTAAGATTTTATTTATTTATTTGACAGACAGAGACCACAAGCAGACAGAGATGCAGGCAGAGAGAGAGAGGAGGAAGCAGGCTCCCTGCTGAACAGAGAGCCCGATGCGGGGCTTGATCCCAGGACCCTGAGATCACGACCTGAGCCGAAGGCAGCGGCCCAACCCACTGAGCCACACAGGCGCCCCTGTAAGTTTTCTTTAAAAAAGTTTCCTTACCCATAATACATCACTTCAGATAAATGTTTTAATGTATAAAGAATAAGCAGATTTTCTTCTTTGTCTTATTTTTTCTTTTTATTTCTTTACAGTTTATAAATACCTGGGCAAATCAATTTAAAGAAATTCATCCCAAGTTGAGAGTTTAGGGTTTTGTGCCCCTTAAGCAGTTTATTCTCACCCAGCTTTCAAAATATTTGTAATTAGGCAGAAAACATATCATTCAAATCTATGTTTTAGAAGAATAAATTCAATCTCTCCCTCCTGGTTAGAAACAAATCATAAGAGGGGTTCCTGGCTGGCTCAGTTGACAGAGCATGCAACTCACAATTTCAGGGTCATGAGTTGAGCCTCACATGGGGCATGGAGGCTACCTTAAAAAAAAAAAAAAAAAAAGAATGAAACAAATCACAAGACAAATGTTATAGGTGAAGTAGAAAGAACCTTGTATAGGAGACAGAATTATGGTTATCTCAATCAGTCATGTTGTTATTCAAGATGGCTCTTCTATCTCAGCTATCTAGAATGTATACCATTAACAGAAAGGAATAGGAAAAGGAAAGGGCAGAGCATTCCTCTTTCTTTTAAGACATGGACTACCTCTAGGGACACCTGGGTGGCAGAGTTGGTTAAGTGCCCAGCTCTTGGTTTTGGCTCAAGTTGTGATCTCAGGGCATGAGATCGAGCCCTGTGTCAGGCTCTATGCTCAGCATGGAGTCTGATTGGGTTTCTCTTACCCTCTCCCTCTGCCCCTCCTTTCCACTTGCTCTCTCTCTCTGTCTATCTCTCTCTCAAATAAATAAGTAAATCTTAAAAAAGAAAAAGAAAAAAAAAAGACATGGATCACCTCTAATTATGTCTTAGTAGACAAAGCTTAAAGACAACCACATCTACTAACTGCAAGGAATGCTGAGAAATGTAGTATGCAGTTATATGATCAGCTACAAATCTGAGGTTCTATTACAGTAAGAAGAATACAACAGTTAATGGGAGGCAGCTATCTACCAAAAAAAATGACAGTAAATCTATAAGAAACAACAGAGTTAATGGTGGAAAAAAATAGATGCATTTCATTAAAATAAGAAACAAAACAAGGATGCTTTCATCTCTGTGCTGCTATTAAACATTGTCCTAGAGATCCCAACCAATGCAATTAGAAAAAATAAATAAGAGGGATAAGGATTGGGAAATAAGAAGGAAAAAATCTTTGTTACTTGCAGTTGAAATGGTTCTCTATATAAGAAGTCCAAGAAAAACATTCAAATAGTTCAGCAACTCACTGGTAAGGACAACATCCAAAAATCAATAGTGTTGCTAATGATAAAAAATATAATGTGTAAGAGCAATAAAAACTATGAGATACCCATGAATAAACAGACAAAAGATAGAGAAGACTTTTAAGGAGAAATTTATAAAACATTACTGAAGGATATAAAAGGCCACTTACATAAATGGAAGCTATACTATGTTCATGGACAGAAGGACTCAAGATCTATACTGGGTCTATAAATTCATTAATCTATGTCAGTTGATATATAAACTCATTGTATTACCAATCAAAATTTCAAAAGGACATTGTATTGGTCTTTGTAAATCAATCCTGAATTTCGTACAAAAGAACAAATAGCCCAAAAATAGCAAAGATAATTCTGAGGAGAAAATAAGGATGACCTACCAGACCTGACTTGACCTATGTAAAAAGGTCTGACTTGATCTACCAGTTCAGTTAAGAAAAAATTTATCATAAAACCATATTTTTATTTTTTATCTTCTATTTTTATTATTTTTTTAAAAAGATTTAATTAATTTATTTATTTGACAGAGAAAGAGAGAGCCAGAGAGTGCAAGGGTAGGGGGAGGGGAGAATGGCAGAGACAGAAAGAGAAGCAGGCTCATCACTGAGCAAGGAGCCCCATGCAGGACTGGATCCTAGGACCCTGGGATCATGACCTGAGCCAAAGGCAGATGCTTAACTGACTGAGCCACACAGACACCCATAAGGCCATATTTTTAAAAATAATTCAATGTTTGTTTAGGAATAGACAAACAGATTGAAGGAACAGATAGCCCAGAAATAGCTTAACTACACATGGAAACTTGGCATAAAATAGAAATTGCATTACAAATCAGAGGGGAAAATGGAAAAACTTAATAAATGGTGCTGGAACAATTAGCCACTTACACAAAAAAGTAAAATAAATTAATTCCTTACCTTATACCAGACAAAAATAAATTCAGAGTGGATTAAAATTTTTAAAGGTAAGAAGTAACATGGAAAATTGTTAGAAGAAAACAGAAGAGTTTTATGACATCAGAATAGGGAAAGATTTTCTAAACAGGACTCAAAAGTATGAAGAGTAAAGAAAAGCACTTGATTACATTAAAATTCAAAAATATCTGCCAGATCATATTAATATCATATCATAATATACTGTAGAAAATATCAAAGGATACCTATAAACTGAAGATGGTTGCAACTCAACACAACAAACAAAAACATTAATGGGTTACCCAACAAAAGAGTAATACACTGAGTATCTATAAATTCTGACAAATCATTTTTAAAAACCATAATTTTTAAACAAAGTTAAACAAGAAATTCATCAAAGAGAATTTGGATGGTTAATAAAGATGAAAAAATGGTCAACCTCACCAGTAATTGGGGTAATGAAAACTAAAACAATAAGGAGATACCATTAGTAGAAAAAATTTAATAGACCTTTTATTTTCAAACAGTTTCACATTCTACAGAAAATTTGAGAAAATAATATTGTTTCCACATACCTTATGCCCAGGTTCCCTGAATGTTAACGTCTTATATTACTATGGTACATTTGTTACAATTAATGTATGGACACTGACACGTCATTATAGAAGTCCACAGTTTATCCCAGTTTCCCTAGCTTATCTAATGTCCTTTTAATATTCCAGGATCTCATCTGGGATACTACTTTACATTTAGTCATCAGATATGCTCCATAGTCTCCTCTTGACTATGACAGTTTCTCAGACTGTCCTTGGTTTTGATCACCTTGACAGTTTTGAGGAGCACTGGATAGATACATTGTAGGACATCCCTCTAGTAGTTTTGTCTGATGGTGTTTATTTGCTTGTTTGTTGTAACTAGACTGGGCAATAGGATTTTGGGAGGAAGACCATAGGGTTAAAGTGCCATTTTTATCATATATCATATCAAGAGTACATACTATCAAGATGATTTATGACTGTTAATGACCTTGATCATCTGGGTGAAGAATAGAAAAATTTTTAGATCTTAAAATTCTTTTTTTTAAAGATTTACTTATTTATTATTTTTAATAATAAATTATTTTTAATAATAAATTTATTTATTTGTTATTTTAAGATTTATATATTTATTTATTTATTTGACAGAGATTTGGCAGAGATAAACAGCAAGAGAGAGGGAACACAAGCTGGGGGAGTGGGAGAGGGAGAAGCAGGCTTCCTGACGAGCAGGGAGCCCAGAGCGGGGCTCAATCCCAGGACCCTGGGATCACGACCTGAGCTGAAGGCAGATACTTAATGATTGAGCCATCCAGGCATCCCAAGATCTTAAAATTCTAAGTGTAATAAGGACGCAAAGGAAAGGAAATGAGAACTTTCATACACTGCTGGTACTTATGGAACTATAAAGTGACAAAACAAAAAAGCAAAATGAAATTTAGAAAACCCTCAATTTGTGTAGAAATTTGGCAATCCTTGTGAAGTTGGAAGTGTCTATATACTTATTTTTTTTAGATTTTATTTATTTTTATTTACTTATTTGAGAATGAGACGGAGAAAGTGAGGGAAAGAGAGCACAAAGTGAGAGGGAGAAGCAGACTCACTGCTGAGCAGAGAGCCCAACATGGGGATTGATCACAGGACCCTGAAATCATAACCTGAGCCAAAGGCAGATGCTTAATTGACTGAGCCACCGGGTGCCCCAGAAAGTGCTTATACTCTTGAAATAGCAATTCCACTTCTAGATTTGAAAACCTCTCACTCACATGTATAAGCATGCAATGACATGTTTATTGCAACATTACGTGTAATACTGAAAAACTGGAAGATGGGAATCGTTGAAGACCTGGATCCACTGGTACTTTAAGCCTGACCAGCTTCCAAGCAACCAAGAGCTCTTCAGTTATGTGACCAAATAATATTCCATGTTAAGCCTGCTTGAGATGACTTTTCTGTCATTTGTAACCTTACTGAGTTCTAATTGATACACCAAGATATTAATGTCAAGTTGATCCAAACGCACATCCTGTTTATTTTTCCCCCTAAAGGAAAAGTCAACATCTACTAAGCAAAGACTAAAACCCTAGACTCTAGACCCTAAAGAATAATTAAGCCACAGTGACCAACATCTCTAAGGTTTACAGTGTACAAACTATTCCTGTCAATCTTGATCAAAGCACAAAATCAATAAACAAAATAAACATAGTACTTGAAATCAATGAAAAGAATTTCATGAAGTGATGTCTCACAAAGTCTTACATCTACATAAATCAGCTCAAGATGAAGTTTGTTTTTTTTTTTTAATCTTAAAATAGGAAACATTTCAAATATACAGGGAATAGATGCCATACATCCATCACCCAGGGAACACATTCAACATTTCCCCATATTTGTTCATATTTTTTTTTAGAAAGACATAAGGCATTATACATAATACTGAAGTCTCATTAACCATCCTTTCTCCCTCTCTCCTTTCGCATAGTAACCACTGTTCTAAAGTTGGAGTGTGTCATCCCATGACCATGCTTGTTTTTATACTTTTACTGCAGAGACGTCTATCATTGTTTGGATTTGCCTTTTCCTATTACTAGTGAGTTTGAACACATTTTCAGATATTTATTGGCCATTCAAGTTCCTCTTCTGTTTATTTCCTTTCGCCACTTTTTCATTTGGGCTGTTTGCCTTTTGTCAGTCTTTTATATATCCTGGATACAAATCCATTGTTGTTTATATGTGTTGCAAATATCTCCTCCCTATCAATCATTTATCTTCATCTTGGCTTATGGTGTTAGTCATACAGAACCTCCAAGGATAGTTGAAAGAAATTATTATTTCTGAGTTAATGGTGAGAATATGGGTGTTTGGTTGTTGTTATTCTTTGTACTTTTCTGTATTTTAAATTTTTTTAAAAAAGATTATTTTTATTTATTTGACAGAGAGAAATCACAACAGGCAGAGAGGCAGGCAGAGAGGTGGGGGGGGTAGCAGGCTCCCTGCTGAGCAGAAAACCCCATGGGGGGCTCGATCCCAGGACTCTGGGATCAGGACCTGAGCTAAAGGCAGAGGCTTTAACCCACTGAGCCACCCAGGTGCCCCAGTACTTTTCTGTATTTTAAAAACCTTTCAAATTATAAAAGAATTTCTAAAGAAAAATGGGAAAATAGTGATGTATACTTTTATTCTTCCTTCTGCTTTTCTATAATTTCCAAAGTTTTTGTAATAAGCAAATCTATAATGGGAGGGAAACCACCAAAACATTTTTTGTTCTAAAGTTTTGTTTTCAGCAAACTTAATCCTAATATTGGGGGGTAGTATCACTTTAGAATCTACACAGCTATCTTATACATTTTTAAAAAATATTTTATTTATTCGTTTGAGATAGAGAGAAAGCAGGAGCAGTGAGGAGAGGCAGAGGGAGAAGCAGACTCCCTGCTGAGCAGGGAGCCTGGTGTGCGCCTCGATCCCAAGATCGGGAGATCATGACCTGAGCTGAAGGCAGACACTTAACCACCTGAGTCACCCAGGTGCCCCAATCTTATGCATTTTTATAAATATTCTTATTAATATACTCCCTACTATTAAGTATCTACAACTATATAGGTGATGGAAAAGTCCATATTGTCCTAAAAATAACCCCCACTCAGATAAGTGGCTTAAATCCTTCTCATGAGCTTGGAATCATGCAGACATGAGTCATGGACAAGATGTCAGCAGTATTGTTTCTTTAATACTACTAGAATATATATGTGCCTGCATGTGTGTGTATTCTGATATCCCGAATTGTGGTTACTGCTCAGAGACAATGAACACATTCAAAATTAGTAGAAATGAGGTATTTACTGAGATTAGAGTAGGTTCCTTTTACGATCTGTTTTATCATTCATTGCATTGATATTAACAGTTGGGTAACAGCAGGTGTGAGTGGGTAAAATGACTCTAAATCACAATCACGTGGGGGAAGTTAGAAAAATTGAGTGTAGCATGGAAACCTTTTTACTTTTGTAGCTATCTAAGCAAGCAAAGCTTGAGTTTCCAAATCTAGTGACAGATTTATTTTAATGTAATTGAATAATCGGAGTTTTCCACTGTCAGAAACTTTTATCCACTTCATTACTTAGAGGATTAAAAGAAAATTTGATCTGGTGTTTTATGGAGCTTTCTCTTCCCAGGGACCCAGAGAGTGAACGACTGGGAACATATGACCCAGGATATTATCTGTTTCTGCTGCATCTGACTGAGCACAGTATATACTAGAATCACCATCAAAAGTTTCAAGTCTGCCTCTCACCTCCATTGGCTCGGAATGACTGGAGTTCTAGAGCTGAAATCACTGAAATCACTGAATCCCTCTCATTTAATAGTTGAAAAAACTGGGGAATAATTTTAGCAGGAAGTAATAAAATTACACTTACGAATATACTATGACCCAGAAATTCCACTCTTGAGAGTTACCAAGGAGAGGCCGGAGGAATCATTCAAAGTTGTTCATTGCAGCATTGTCTGTAACAGAAAGGAAGGAAGAAAAAGAGAGTGAGAGAGAGAGAGAAAGAAAGGGAGAAAGAAAGAAAAACAATTAGTAGGCAAATGGCCAGTAAAACATAGAAGAGTCATACCATGAAGCACCATGAAGTAGATAAAAGGATTGAGCTAGATGTAATTGGATAGAGATAAAAAACAGAGTGATTCAAAGGGCCAGGTGGCAGAAACCTCTGAAAAGTATATGTACATAAAAAATCCATTTAACAATACTATTTTTATAAGAGTATAAAATATGTCATATGTGATATGACTGGTTCTACAAATCTTCTAGAATGTTTAGAACTGTGCCGCCCAATACAGTAGCCAGTGGGCACATGTGGCTATTGAAATTTAAATTAAGTAAAGAAGCACTAGCCACATTTCAAGGGTTTAGTAGCCACATTGGGCTGGTGGCTACTGTATTGGACGGCACAGGTAGATACAATTTCCATAAGTGCAGAAGTTCCTCTGTACAACGCTGGTCTAAAAACAAACAAACAAACATGCCAAATTCATAAGATTACATAGCTGAGTAGTGGTAAAACTAAAACAGATGTCAGAAGACCACTACTGAAATGTTCTTGGCATGAGGGTTCCTTTGGGGTCATTCGGGAATGGATGAATGGATGGACAGATGGATGGATGGATTCATTCATTCATAATAATTTAATTACTACATATTAAGCCCTGGGTTCAGCCACTGGGAAACAAATTTCAACTGGATGCCACCCCAGCCTCAGAGGACAGACTAGACAAGCGTCAGTCATCAGCTGTCCACTGAATGCCTTTTCTTGGCAGACCCTGTGTGAACCCTAGGGTCAGTGGTGAACAAAACAAAGTTCCTCTTGGAACTCATAATCCACTGCAGGGTTCTCAACAGTGTGGACATTTTGACAGGTAATTCTTTGCCGTGGGAGCTGCCCCATGTATCACAGGATTTTTAACAGCATCCATGGCCTCTGCTTACTAAAGACCAGCAATACCCACCCTCCAGTATGAAAACCAGAAATGTCTTCAGACATTGCCACATGTCCCCTGGGGAACAAAACTGCCCCCATTGACCACCACAAGGGAAGAAACACATTAATTAACAAGTAATTAAACTGTAGTAAGTGTGCTGACTGCATGCAGTGCTGGGAAAGTGGGGTGCTTTGAAAATATTCATCAGGAGCTTGAGCTAATCTTTGAAGGGTAGATGAGGAGTGTTTCCCTGTGATGTGACAATACTGTCTGCTCTGTTAGCCAAACATGGACAGAACTTGCCTGCCAGGGACATGGTTCTGAATAAATAAGTCCATGCCAATGGTCTGGGGCAAAGGAAGTCAGATGTTCAAGTCCATAGATGTCAGGTTTCTCTAGGAAAGGTAAGCAGGGTTTTGATGCATAATTATCCATTTCAGCACCTACTACCTAAAGCTCACTGAACTGGCACAGTTTAGGCTGGTGGCCATGAACTTAAGACTAAACCAGCTGGTACCAAAAAAAAAAAAAAAAAAAAAGGAGGCCAGCTACAGGTCCTGTCTTTTTCATCAGAGATCTGGGGGTCATAAGTAATAAAGCAAAATGAGAATCAGGATTTACATCTCTCCTTTGTCCAAGAATTTGAACAAAATCTCCCTCTGCTCTACTCGATTACAACAAAAATAAACCCTAGTAGAGAGAAATGGAAGAGACTTGTTAGATCACCAAATACCTCCATCCCCAGGGGCCATGGTAGTTGGGAGTCCCCCGCTGAAGATGTAATCAGGTCTTTAATCATTCCTTTCCTTAATGAGGCCGAAAGGGACTCCTTGGAGCTAAGGTATCTATTTTAATATTTTGAGAATTGTGTTTACTTTAACGTCTTCATTTTCTTTTTCTTTTTTTTTTTAAGATTTTATTTATTTATTTGACAGAGAGATCACAAGTAGACAGAGAGGCAGGCGGAGAGAGAGGAGGAAGCAGGCTCCCTGCTGAGCAGAGAGCCCAACGCCGGACTCGATTCCAGGACCCTGAGATCATGACCCGAGCCGAAGGCAGCGGCTTAACCCACTGAGCCACCCAGGCGCCCTTATTTTTCTCATCTAGGGAATAGTGGGCCTGGACTGGGAGAGAGGGGTCTTGGCAATCACTGACCCTACCCGTTCATTTTATAGATAAGGAAGCTAAGGCCTAGAGAGGGAAAGCATCTGGCTCAAAGTTACATAGATAGTCATTGCAGTCATTCTCCAATCTCTCTCTCTCTCTCTTTTTTTTAAGATTTTTCTTGATGATTTTATTTATTCATTTGACAGAGAGAGAGAGAGCACAAGCAGGGGGAGCAGGAGAGGGAGAAACAGGCTCCCTGCCAGGGAGCCTGATGTGGGACTCCATCCCGGGACTCTGGGATCATGACCTGAGCTGAAGGCAGACGCTTAACCGACTGAGCCACCCAGGCATCCCCATTCTCCAATCTCTTGTTGATCTCCTTTTTCCCTTACATTCAGAAACAATCAAAGATATATAACATAACATACCATTATATTACAATGTATACATATATGTATATATAGAGAACACAGTTTATATTATAATATAATATAATATTATATATTATATATGATTATATAAAATATATACTATAATATATAATAAATGTAGAAAATATATGTATAGTCTTTTTTTATTCTCAAATATAAGGGAATATCTATTTATTATGTAGGTATATAAATATTTTATATATAAATTCAAAAGTGGTACAGGTAAATGCAGGTGCAGAATCCCAAAATGGAAAAAGGATATAATGGAAAAACCAGTGAAGTCTGAATAAAGCCCACAGTTTAATAGTAGTAATGTACCAAGATATGTTTCTTAGTTTTGTTTCTAGTTCTGACAAATGTTCCATGGTCATGCAAGATGTTAACAAGAGGGGAAACTGGGTAAGGAGTGGAAGAAAACTCTGTGCTGGGGCTCCTGGGTGGCTCAGTGGGTTAAAGCCTTCATGATCCTAGGGTCCTGGGATCAAGCCCGAGCCTTGCGTCAGGCTCTCTGCTTGGCGGGGAGCCTGCTTCCTCCTCTCTCTCTGCCTGCCTCTCTGACTACTTGAGATCTCTATCTGTCAAATAAATAAATAAAATCTTTAAAAAAAAAAAAAAAAACCAAACAAAAAAAACCCTCTATGCTGGGGCACCTGGGTGGCTCTCTGCCTGCCTCTCTGCCTGCTTGTGATCTCTCTCTCTGTCAAATAAATAATAAAATATTTCAAAAAAAAAAAAACCCAAAACAAAACTCTGTGCTATTTTTGCATGTCTTCTATAAATCTTAAATCATTCCCAAATAACATTGTTATTTAAAAAGTAATAAACTAACAAACAGGGGCACATGGATGACTCTCCATCTCAGCTCAGGTCTCGATCTCAGGGTTGTGAGTTTAAGTCCTGTGCTGAGCTCCATGCTGGGCATGGAGCCTACTTTAAAAAATAATTAAATAATAAACAAATAAACAACAACGAAAACGGGGGCCTTGTAATTCTGCTCCTAAATTCTAACCACCTTTAATAGCTCAATGTTTTTCCAGGCATTTTCTTTTACATTTATTCAAACACACATAGTTTTAAAATATTGTACCTCATTAAACCTTTCGAACAAGTATATGAAATTGACATTACACTCAAATGAGAAAACGGAGGCTCAGAGCAGGTAAGGAGTTGGCTCAGGGTCACTTGTAAATGTCTGGGGCTAGACTTAAAGCAGACCACCTAACTCCAAACTCCATGCTGTTCCCGGAGTCCCCAAGGCTGTGCCCCACACAAGAGCACTGAGCTCACAAGGAGAGTCTGGGCCTGCTCTGTGCTTCCAGGTCACATGCTCTGACAAGGGCCACATCTGGTTGGAGGGTGGGGACTCCTTTCCTTGGCACTAAGGCTCCACAGGGACCAGCACCAACCCTCCTCTTTCCCTCTCTCCTATGCCAACAGGATGGTGAGGCCGGTCATGGCCACGATTGTTGTGGAATATAGGGAGTGTGATTCGGACTGTGTTTTGCTTTGCCCGTGGTGAGGGATGGGAACAGGGGTGTATTCTGAAACATCAGGAAACACACGTGCAGGGCATTTCATCATTCATTACAGCAAGCCCGTCGTCTGCCGATGATGGCACAGATTTTGGGTCTGCTCATGTTCACCAATAGCAGGATTCAAAACACAAAATATGTTCAGCTCTCTTCCCCAAAGCAATGTGCTTCGCTTGCCAGGAATGGAATTTTCACACATTTAAGGTCAAAGTGAAATTTCTGGGAGGGATCTCAGTGAATCATAAAGCTGGTCACCACGTGCATCAGCTCTGAATAGGAGGAAACTGCAACAACAATACGCTGAGGTTTTCAACACTGGTCTGTGGGCAGTTCAGGATCCCCAGCCCTGGGTGACCTTCCTAGCAGAAAATTCACCTTTGGTTAAATTAGCAAAGCCGCATTCTGAATAATTCACTGGCAAAACAAACTGTGCTGCCCCTTAGCAAGGAGGAAAGGACACTGGGTATTAGCCTAAGCCTGTGCCCAGCCCAGCATGAGCACCTTGATGAGCTCTCATTCATTTCTCACATCCCTCCATGAGGGATGAACTCTCACCATCCCCTTGTCACAGGTGGGGACACAGAGCCCCAAAGAGGAGAGGTCCCTTACCTAAATGTCACACAACTACTTAGCAGCTGAGGAAGATTCTAATGCAGATGTGTTTGATTCTCAAACAGATGTTTTTTTTTAATGTTTCAAAGTAACTTTGCAAACAAACTATATATATTTTAATCTCTTAAACTTGAAAAAAAAAATCACTCCTACAGCATATGCTATCCCCACACTGTGGTTTATATTCTGAGACCAGATGGTAAAATAAAAACCAACAGTCCTTTCCAGCACTCATCAAATTCTGGTCATACTTTTCTACACTCCAGGAAGAGCTAAATACATTTGATGTGGCATCCAAGGAACAGATTCCACATTTCAGGCTTGGTATGATGTGTTTACATTGGACCTGACTTTCACTAAGATTTGCCCCATTCTCTCTTTCATAAATAACTGTAATACCAACTAACATTTATTTATGAAGTTATCTTTCCTAACACCTAAAAAAAATTTTCAAACATATACATGATTTGAAAGGATGTCACAGGGAACACTCATATTACCCACCACCTAGAACATTACCATTAACACTTTACTATAACTTTTTTATTATTTTTAATAGGTCCCAAGTACTCTGCATGCATTCACTCACTTAATCCATGAAAAACTCTGAAGCTCCTACTATAATTACTCCCATTTAATGGAGGAGGAAATTAAGGCTCAAAACTTAAAGTGAGGGGCACCTGGGTGGCTCAGACAGTGAAGCATCTGTCTGCCTTGGGCTCAGGCCATGATCCCGGGGTTCTGGGATCCAGCCCTGCATAAGGCTCTCTGGTCAACAGGGAAGCTGCTTTTACCCTTTCCCTCTGCCTGTTGCTCCCCTCTGCTTGTGCTCGCTCTCTCTGTCAAATAAACAAGTAAAATCTTAAAAAAAAAAAAAAAAGTTAAAGTGACAGACAAGTTTGTCTACAAAACCACTACTCTAATTATATTCACAAAGATGGAGATCAACCTGAGCTGAATTTAATGCAATTTTATTAGTTCAGGTAATATTGGAAATTTGTTTTCTGAAACAGAAGGCGTTTCCAGGTATAAAACTTAGCAAAAAAAGGTCTATGTGCTAAGTAAGAAGGGATTTGTTCTTTCAGATTTCATAGTTGGGGTATTTTTTTTTTTTCTTAAAAAAAAGTAAAGCAGAGATACAGACTCAAAGATGTTCACTACAGTGTTATTTAAAAATGAGAAAATTTGGAAACAATCTAAATGCCCCAAATTAGAAAAACAGCTGACTATGGTATGCTCAAAAGTTAACTCAAAAGTTAAAAATTGTTTATTTGCCTCATACAAATATTTGTCAATCTTGGGGCGCCTGGGTGGCTTCAGCTCGAGTCATAATCTCAGGGTCCTGGGATCCTCAGTCAACAGGGAGTCTGCTCGTCTCTCTGCCCCTTCCTCTGCTCGTGCTCACACTCTCTCTCTCTCTCTCTCTCAAATAAATAAATAAAATCATTTAAAAAAAAAGAAAAAATAGAAATATTTATCCATCTAGCATGGGACATATGGGCACAATCCAAATGTAATCATGATAGTCAGGAATGTAAATGCTAAGATTGCATATCATTCTCTGGCCTAAGAAACAGCAGATTGAGGGGCTCCTGGGTGGCTCAGTGGGTTAAAGCCTCTGCCTTCGGCTCAGGTCATGATCCTGGGGTCCTGGGATCGAGCCCCACATCGGGCTCTCTGCTCCGCAGGGAGCCTGCTTCCCCCCACCCCCCCCCGTATGCCTCTCTGCCTACTTGTGATCTTTATCAAATAAATAATAAAATCTTAAAAAAAATTAAGAAATAACAGATTGAATATCAGAAACAGAAAGGCATAGAATTCCAGGAAAAAAGGCTCTGCAATGGCACCATTATCTGGAGCATGTATTAGTGCATTCACCCCAGTCCTGAAAAGCCTAATGTAAGGCACCACACAGCACTACACCAGCATCCTTCATTGTGCACACATCTGCTGAGCGCTTATTAGAGGAAGATACTGGAGACTCACTGGGGGAGAGAAAGGATTCCTTTCTCTGGGAGGATGGCAGGCCGTATGGGAAGTAATTGCCTTATCTGTACTCTGGGTTACATCAAATGACGGGTTTCAGAAAGACTCTTCCATCTGTTAATACTTAGAGCAATGACTCTCCAACAGGGGCAATCTTCATCCCCCACTCTCCCCCAGAGACATCTGGCCACGTCTGCAGACACTTGTGCAGTGGGAGTGGTTGGCGATGCCACTGGCATCTACGGGCAGAGGTCAGGGACATGGCCAACCACTTAAAAGGCAAAGAACAGCCCCCTCACCCCGTGTCAGTAGTACTGATGAGAAACGACTTCCAGGAACTCTCAGAATTGTCTCTTAGAAGTTACAGAGAAGGAGAAACCTGGAGGGGGAAGGGTGTCCCCAAGAAGGTGGCAGGTCCACGGGCATGTGCATGCAAGGGGGAGAGGACAAGCCCGGGTGATTATGGAGGTGACTAGGCAAACCTATGTGCAGAGACGGTCCCAAGTTACTGAGAATCCTACTCCAAAAGTTAATTTGTAAATTGCTTCTCTGGCATGTCTTGGGTCTCCTGCCTGCCTCCCTCCAGAAGGAGTCCATATGGTGAAAAGAAAGGCTCTGGAGATGAAATCAGAAGATCTGGTTGAAATCCCAGCTTTGCAGGAGTGAAAACCACCTCACTTTTCTGAGCCCCCATTTCTACTTTTGAGAACCGGGGATGGAAATGCTCCCCTTCCCTCCACGGAGATGAGACCAGGTGTTTGAACATGCCTGGCTCTCAGCAGAGGCTCAAAGGTGACACTGCCATTTTCACTGTTTGTATGTTCACAATGTATCATTAAGTGAAAAGAGTGGTTGGTACAAAAGAACATACTGTATGCCTCCAACTTTTGCTCAATTCTGAATATCCGCGGAGAAAACAGTCTAGAGGTAATTGTATCAGAGGGCTAACCCAAATCATCCCTGAGTGAGGAGACACAAAACAAAAGTAAAACAGAAATAAGTATATTACCTTTGGAATTAGGTAGAAAGTACATGTTATTTCAACTCTTAAAAGTTATTTTTGTCAAAAGATATTTTAAGGAAAAAAAAGATATTTTATGATGTGAGGAAATACCTAGAATACAATTTTTTAAAAAGATTATTTATTTATTTATTTGACACAAACAGAGTGTGCGCAAGTGGAGAGAGCAGCAAGCAGAGGGAAGAGGGAGAAGCAGGCTTCCTGCTGAGCAGAGAGCCTGACCTGGGACTTGATCCCAGGACTCCGGGATCATGACCCGAGCAAAAGGCAGATGACTAACCAACTGAGCCACCCAGGAGCCCCTAGGATATAATTTGTTTAAAAAGATTTTATTTATTTATTTGACAGACAGAGATTACAAGAAGACAGAGGGGCAGGCAGAGAGAGAGGAGGAAGCAGGCTCCCTGCTGAGCAGAGGGCTTGATTTGGAGCTGGATCACAGGACCCTGGGATCATGACCTGAGCCGAAGGCAGAGGCTTTAACCCACTGAGCCACCCAGGCGCCCCAATACTTTTTTTTTTTTTAATGACGTTTTATTTATTCATCAGAGAGAGAGGGCGAGCACAAGCAGGGGAGTGGCAGGCAGAGGCAGATGGAGAAGCAGGCTGCCTGCTGAGCAAGGAGCCTGATGTTGGACTTGATCCCAGGACACTGGGATCAAGACCTGAGCTGAAGGCAGAGGCGCCCCTAGGATATAATTTAAACAAGAATAAAAGCAAGGTAGAAATTGTATAGAGCTGTGCTGTCCAGTATGGTAGCCACAGCACAATGTGGCTAGTCTGAATTGAGATATGCTACAATGTAGAAAAAGAAAGATTTCAAAGATTGGAAGAGATTGTAAAGTATCACATGGATAATTTTAGTAGTGAGGGGCACCTGGCTGGCTCAGTTGGCGGTGTGTGCAACTCTTGATCTCAGGTTCGTGAGTTCAAGCCTCACATGGGGTATAGAGATTACTAAAAAAATAAATAAACTTTAAAAAATAATGTTAATAGTGAGTAAATGAAGAAACGATTATAGCTTGGGTCTACCGCGTGAAATAAGATATAATGTTAAAAGTAATTTTTCCTCTCTGTGTTCATTCTTCTTTAATGACGCTACCAAGACATTTAAAATGACACGTGTGGCTCACATTTGTGGTTCACATATTTCTTTTCAATAGCGCTGATGTAAACAATATAAATTTGACTGTATGATGAAAAAAAATGCAGAGAAAAAAAAAACAGAGTGGAAAAATACCAAACTCATCTCTATGACTGAATCTAAATGGCAGGATTATGGGTGACTTTCTCAGCTTCCTTACACTTTTCTGTGTTTCCCTAATGTTCTATGGGGTGCAGGGTTCCATGTTATAATCTGGAAAAGGGCAAAATGAGTCTAGATTCTCTCCTCTTTTCCAGGGCAAAAACTGTTCTTTCTCAAAATGCATCATGTGGAGACTGCTATTTTGTAGGTTGAAAAAGGATTTTCTAGCTGGCCACCCTCTCCTGTGGCTCTGGGGAGAAGGGGAAGTTCTGAGCATCATGCTCCCCGCTCTCTGTGGGGGCGGGGCGATCGTCTCGGGCCTTCCCCGCAAAAAGGGAACAGAGGGTGTGAGGAGGGTGAGGAGTGGCTCTCGATGGATGCTCAGAACATCCCTGGGCAAGGAAATGAGTCATCCAGTGAGTCAGCCCCACCACCCTGCTTTCATTCTCGGTATTGTTCCATGTCGCTGCCCCTGTGTCTGTCACCCTTTCCCCTGAACCACGTGTGTGGCCTTGCGTTGGTTCAGGCAGCCCTGGCTGAGAAGGGCTCCTGGCTGCTGAGTATCGAAGGTGCGTCTCTCCCAGTGTCGCCTGTGGTCACACATCATCTCCTTTTGCCTTCATCGCTGCCTACTCAACACAGGTGTGAGCAGCGTTCTCATTTCAAAAATGAGGAAACTGAGGCACAGAGGGGCTAACTCCTTGGCCAGGGGCTCACACCTAGGAAGAGGATGAGAGGTGAGCCTCCTGTTCAAGCTGGACTCCAGAGCCTGTCCTCTGAAACGTGGCAGGCCCCCAAACTCTGTCCTTCCCAGAGCGCTCACCGAGGTCCCCACCAGAGCAGACTGGGAAGTACTAAGCCGTGTCTTTCCACTGCCCTCTATTTCAGGAGCCCGGGGTCCTGATGTGGGCCGCACGCTCCAAGCTTAGGTGATCTGCTTGCCGTCTTCCTAAATCTGTGCCTGGGAAAGGGTCTGAGGTGATCGCAGACATGTACACCAAAGTATGACTTTAGGCCTGTAGTGACACCCCCAGGGAGCAAGGCCAGGTGAAATCCTACTCCAGCCGTAGGGTGAAAGACTAGAAGGAATTTAAGCCAGTGGGAGGCCCAGGAGGGCCATATCCAGAGGAGAGGGAGGGTGTTTACCATTCTGCTCCCTCCGGAGAACAGGAGCCCACCTCCTCAAGGAGCCAAGGCTTGCCTTGGGGCTGTCAGCAGGGTAGGTGGGGCAGGGCTAGGAAGCGAGCTCCTGTGACACAGCCGCCACAGAACGCCACCCCCTCGCAGATTCCACCCGGGCAGAGTCATGCTTAGGCAGTAAGCATTTCTCTGCCTTGTAAATCTTTTTGATTTTTAAAAATAATGTAATGTCTGTATGTGTAATACATTCACATGGCTCAAAAATTATATAATGGTTACAATAAACATTATATATATTATTATATAATTTCTGAACCATGTGAGTGTATTACACACACACACACATATACACACACAGAAGTTATTTTTAAAAGTCTTCCTCCTACGGGGTCCCCATCTGCCCGGTTCTTCCTGCACCCCCATACTGACTGCTGTTATTAGCTTCTTGTGGATCTTTCCAGAGTTTCTTTTTATATTTACAAATAAATACAAATACACACAGACACAGAGCCCGCCACCCTTCTTTCTCTACACAAGTTGCAGCTCTTTTCACAAAAGCAAAGATGCTGGAGAGAACAACACCAACACTTCAGTGAAAAGGGGTCCATAGGTATTTTCTTCTGGGGAGGAACTGAATGACCTGGGCCCTTTTCCTTTGTTTTCACATTTTTTTTAAGATTATTTATTTATTTGACAGACAGAGATCATAAGTAGGCAGAGAGGCAGGCAGAGAGAGGGGGGGGGAAGGCAGGTTCCCCACTGAGCGGAGAGCCCGATGCAGGGTTCGATCCCAAGACCCTGGGATCATGACCTGAGCTGAAGGCAGAGGCTTTAACCCACTGAGCCACCCAGGCGCCCCTGTTTTCACATTTTTAAAAAGTCAGCTTTCATGAGGCAGGACAAAGGCACACAGTCATGGAGCCACTACCACAATCAAGACACAGAACAAGTTCTCTCATGCCCCTCTCCAGCCTTCCTCCACCCCCATCTCCAGCTCTTAGTAACCCCATCTGCACCCCCAGTGCCCAGCCCCTAGCAACCACTGATATGTTCTCTGTCCTGATAGTTTTTTCCCCCAGAATGTCATGTAAATGGATCACGCCGCATGTAATTTTTTGTGTCTAACTCCTTTCACTTAGCAGACTCGTGTTCGACTGTATGGATGTACCACACTTGCTTATCCATTCATCGGCCAAAGGACATTAGGGTTGCTTGCAGTTTGGGGCAATTATCAGTAGAATTTCTATAGACTTTCATATATTGGTTTTTGTGTGAATGTACATTTTCATTTCTCATTGATCAATATATAGAAGTGGGATTACGGGGTCATATGAAGAGTGTGTATCATCTTTTTTTTTTTAAGATTTTTATTTATTTATATGACAGACAGAGATCACAAGTAGGCAGAGAAGCAGGTAGAGAGAGAGGAAGAAGCAGGCTCCCCACCGAGCAGAGAGCCCGATGCGGGGCTCGATCCCAGAACCCTGGGATCATGACCTGAGCCGAAGGCAGAGGCTTTAACCCACTGAGCCACCCAGGCGCCCCATCATCTCATTTTTAATCCTTGCAATATTGCCAGCTCATTCCCAGGGCAAATCAGAAGGCCAGCGTGTTTTGGGAGCCTCTCTTCCACATCACCCACCAGATAAGCGGGAGAGGTGGGATTTGAACTCAGACCTAACAAAACACCAACTTCCTGCTTGTAACTTTGAGGTAATGCTGGTTTTCTGCCACCCTATTAAAAGGGGTCAGCGACATTTAGGCATATGGGCTAAAGCCACAGATAAAACCCAAACTTTACTTTCTTTCTATTTTTGGCTCCCTTACAAGAAGTCAGTCTTCTGGTCACGAGGAAATCCTAGTGGGGTCCCTCTAGGCTGGTAGTACTCTGTTGCCTCAGGAATATTAGCTTTCCCAAAGGGAATGGTTCCTTATGTTTATGAGTGGGTAAGGAATGCACTCTTAAAAAGTTTATAGTTCACTTAACATGCATCATCTCATCAGAGAACGATTTCACGAGGAGGTGGACCTGTCTCTCCCTGTAACCCACCCACAGAGCCACCGACACCTGCTAAGCCCCATGCAGAGGGAGCCCATTTGTGACCCTTATTATTTCACTCTCTTCTGAGCTGTACACCCCTCCCTTTTTGCAATGACAAGCTGGCAATTCCAAACGCCCTCCCGGCACGCCTGGATTGGCAGGGTGGTGGCCTGGAAAGGGCACAGGGCCCGGGACTCCAGTCCTTCCCTCAGAATTCTGTCTGGCATTAGGAAGGCTGCTGAGAGCCCAGCCAGGGTCCCAGAAGCAGGCAGGGAGTCGGCAAGTGTCGGTCCCCTTCCCTTTCCCTGACAGAGAGACTGGTACCCCGCTAGCAAGCAAGCCACTGGAGGGGAGTCCCTATCACTGCGTGCTGTGGCTTTATGCAAGTTGCCTCCCTACCCTGAGCCTTTAGTTTCCCCATTCATAAGCACAGACCAGGTCCAGGTTCACTGTATGGAATGTAATTGTAAATGTAGCCTTTTAGCCTAAAGAAGAGGAATTAAGGGAAAACCTCCTTCATCTCCTGACTGCCTAGAAAGCCCTGCCCTCTCCAAGCAGAGAGAAAAGTTTACAGCCACAGAGTGGCTGGACGTAGCAGGGAGAAGCCTGGATCTTACTGATCACATAAGGCCAGGCCCACACAGGGAGCTGCCGGAATGCCTCGGAGATGGACTCTGGGCCTCACACTCGTTGTAGGGGCTTGTAGTCTCTCTGAAGTGGGAATAACAATGCATCTTCCTCCTTGGGGTGAGGGTCTGGGGTCTGGGGGACATATGTTCCTTGCTTAGCTACCTCACTGGATTGTGTGCAGTTAAAGCGAGAGTGTGTGAGCCAGAAATCTCACACGAGTTCCTTTTGGCCTCCACATAGGGTGACCACCAACTTGTCCTGATTTGCAACAGAAGTTCCACATCCCAGAAAACTCCTTAGTCCCAGGCAAACCAGGACAGTTAGTCACCCTACCTACACACCCTTTTTTTTTTTTTTAATCAAACTCATAGCTAATGTCCAAAGTTTAGAATTTCACATTAAACATTCTAAATGCTGAGACACCTGGGTGGCTTAAGCGTCTGCCTTCGACTTAGGTCATGATCCCAGGGTGCTGGGATAGAGTCCCAAGTTGGACTCCCTGCTCAGCAGGGAGTCTACTTCTCCTCTCCTTCTGCCTGTCACTCTGCCTACTTGTGGACTCTATCAAATAAATAAATAAATAAATAAATAAAATCTTTAAAAAATAAAAAATAAACATTCTAAATGCCTGGAATCCCTTAAAAACCGTAGGATCTGGCAACTCTGTCCCACATGCACACATGGAAAGAATGGGCCGGGGCTGAGTGGAAGAAGCTTCTCCTCGAGGGACCAAGCACTTGCCACTTTGCCACAGTCCCCATCACTCCCTCCTGTCTCACACACAACCATCGATTTCACTCATCAATATTAGCTACAGCACTGGGGTTTGCAACCCTTGGTGCAAATTCACTCAAACCTCTGAAAAGCCTAAAAATTTATGAAGAAACTTTAAAAAGTTTTCCCTAGGGGCACCGGGGTGGTTCAGTCGGTAAGGTGTTTGACTTTGGCTCAGGTCATGACCTCAGGGTCCTGGGATCAGCCCCACATAGGCCCTGTTCTCAGCGGGGAGTCTGTTTCTCCCTCTCCCTCCGTCCCCCATCTCTGCTCCTATGCACTCTCTTGCTCTCTCTCAAATAATACACAAAATCTTTTAAAATACATGCATACATATATACATACATACATTTGCCCCTACGTTGCTCTTTTTCAAATGGTCCAAGATAGGAACAATTTAATGGCTATAGAGCACCCTCAATTTTCTCACTGATTTTTTTTTTCAGATTTTATTTATTCGAGAGAGAAATTGTGAGGGAGAGAGAGAGAGAGGGCATGAGTTGGTAGGAGGGACAGAGGGAGAGGGAGCTTAACCAGCTGAGCCACCCAAGCACCCCTTCACTAATGTTCTTCATTAAAAACAAAGTAATGCAGACCATAAGAATCTACATTATTTTGACATAAAACTTAAAACTTACTATCCGAACCCCAAAAGTGGGGTAAAAGGATGGGTGGTGAGTAGTGGTGGTATTCTCTTTTCTACCCATTGGAAGATCCAGTTAGAAAAATCCTAGGGAAGAGTTCTGATTGGCCTGGCTTAGTTTCTATGGCTGTTCCTAGACCAAACAGAGATCTGTTCCCAGAAGAAAGGAGGGATGGGTGTTAGGCCACAGGGTCGAAGCCATAGCCACTAATAGGTGGGTTATGTGGGTTGAAATGAGCTCCAGGGCCCTCCAGGCTGGAAAGCTCTTCTCTGCAGTTTAGTTTTTTGGTACCAATTACAGTAATCATGATTGCTTGCAATGTGCCAGGCACTGTTTTAATTGCTTTGCAGAATTATCTCATTGAATCGTCTCATCGACCCTCTAACAGAGTTTATTATCCCACTTTTACAAATGAGGAAACTGAGACACAAAGTCGTTAAGTAGTTAGGCAACTTGTCCCAGTGGCAGACGTGGGCTGTGACTCTCGGTGGTCTGGCCCGAAATCCTACGGCTCACTGGCAGCACAGCTGTGCCTCTCTGGAGAGAGCTGTACACTAGACTATAAAAGATCCGTCACAGATGCCTGTGTGCTGGCAGTGCTCCAAGGTGTGACCACTAATGGTGTGGCTTTCCATCTGTGAGCATGGGTGGGGGACTGGGTGAGAGGTCCCCCAGATTCCTGCCACGCTTGCTGCCTGTGCTGGGGGAGCCAGCTTTGATCTGCCTCTGAGCCACTGGGCACAGTGCTATCTGTTCATCTAGCCCTCTGCCAGCCAGCTTGGCCCAGACTCCTTCTGCTGCATTTTTGCTTCTCACCAAGCCTGCATTCAGTGACCCGAGCCCTGCATCAGGAATCAGAAAAGTCATATTTTGATTTTTGTGTTTTGTTGCGTGTTCCTGGTCCTGGCTCTGTCTCTATCAGAATACAATAGCAGTATGTTTAGTTGTTTGCCTGGGTTGCAGGGGAATTCAATTCATTCTGACAAATGTGTCGTGAATTTCTTCTCTGAGCCTAGCTGTGAGGAGAGGGTTATGGCAATAAATAAGAAGCAGACTCAGCCCTAAAAAAAAAAAAAAAAAAAAAAAATAATAATAATAATAATAATAATAAAAAATAAAATAAAATTAGGCTACTTAAAAAAAATTCTTATCTCTAAACTGCTCTATTCCAGATTAGGCAAAAGTTTTCTTTTCTTTTTCTTTTTTTATAAAGATTTTATTTATTTATTTGACAGAAAGGGATCACAATCAGGCAGAGAGGCAGGCAGAGAGAGAGAGAGAGGAGGAGGAAGCAGGCTCCCCACCGAGCAGAGAGCCCCATGCGGGGCTCGATCCCAGAATCCTGGGATCAGGACCTGAGCCAAAGGCAGAGGTTTTAACCCACTGAGGCCCCCAGGCACACCAAAAGTTTTCTTTTCTTTTTTTTTTTTTTTTTTAAGTAGGCTCCACACTAAGCATGGAGTCCAGTGTGGGGCTTGAACTCACTACCCTAAGATGAAAGCCTGAGCTGAGACTAAGAATTGGATGTTTGACTGAGCTACCCAGGTGCCCTCAGGCAAAAATTTTCTTCCTGGTCTGGGTCCCTTCAGTTTCTGACTATTTCAGTTCTTCCTATGGACCACAGCCGGTCTGCCTTTTTTATTTTTAATCTCTTTTTAAAGATTTTATTTATTTATTTGAGGGAGAGAGAGAAAGAGACAGGAGGGATCACCAATAGGGGGGAGGGGCAGAGAGATAAAGAGACCCCCCACTGAGCAGGCAGCCTGATGCGGGACTCCATCACAGGTCCCTGGGATTGTGACCTGAGCAGAAGGCAGACAACCAAGTGGGCCAGCCATGCATCCCCCTCTAACTGCTTTAAAATACTGCTTTCCTCCCCAGCGGGTAAGTCCTTTTTTTTTACCCTCTAGGAATAAGTCAGACCTTTAAATCAGGCTCTGCTTATGTCTCATAGCCTTCTCCCTTTACCACTACCACCAGCTGAATTGATTTGTTCCCTGCATGGCTAACCAGCAGCAATTAGGCTTGTCTATCGCTGCCCTCCCATCCATACCCCTACTTTGACATTGGCCTTTATCTGCAGTTCCTGGTAGGGTTAGGCTGCCATGCTTTCATCAAATGATTTGCCTTCTGACCACAGCTGATTGGCTCTGAGTGATCACCTGACCCAGGAGTATCCATCCATAGGCTGAACTGAGCCCATCAGCTTCTGTTTCCTCCATAGTCTGACCTAATGGGCTCAGAGAGCAGATGGAGATGGCTGGCTCTGGAGCAAGAGGGTATTGTATTAGGGTGTCAAGCTTGCACCAAGTACAGTTCTAGTAAGAAAGGGAAGCAGGGGAATGGAGCATACATAAAGGGACAGAGGTGAGAGACCATCCATGAGGAACACAGAGGGAGAGAAAGGGAGGAGAACCAGCCCAGTCTACCAGGTTGAGCCCACTTCTGTCCCTTTTGAAGTCCAATTCCTCGCCTTAGATATCTAATATACATTTTAACAGTCTCAGTTGAATTGAGCAAGATGGACATGGCCCGAATTTCTTGCAGCCAAACTGGGACTAGAATGTCAAAATATTTCATTCATTCCATGACTATCACAGTTAAAATAATAAAGTGCAGATATTCTACTGATCCCAGCAGACAGAATACCTTTTAATTCATCTTTATATCCCCCTGCCTTCCCTTGCCTAGCACATGGTCCCCATTCAGTAAAAGCTTGATGAAGGAATGAAGGAATGTTCATCTCTAAATTTCTCTGCCTGGTTTTCCAGCCTCCCCCATCTGGCCCCATATCTAACCTCATTTCCCACTACTCCTCATACACACCCTTCACTGTGGTTAAACCAGTCTCACCAAGACATCCGGCCATTTCTCTGGGCCTTTCCTCATGCTGGAATGCCCTCCTCCCTCTTCACCTATTTATTCTTAATATCATTCCCCCTCCTTCTGCATTCATTCCTCAAATACTTACTGAATGCCCACTCTGTCGCCTGCATTATGCTAAGTGCCAGGCTACAGCAGAGAACAAAACACACAGGCTTTCTGTCACCATGTTGCTCATTGTCTTACGAACCTTCTTAAAGAGCCCCCAACTCCCACTCCTCTCCCTCCTCTCTTACGTCTTGTGAGATTAATTCTTACTACCTCACACTGTTGTTTGTTAACAATTTCCCTTGAATTTGTTTTGCCCACCAAGCCTCCTCCTGCAAGCTGGGTTTCATGTGTCTTGAGGGCGGGAGCTGGAATTTTGTACTTTTTCTATTTATATTTACGTGGCTCAGCATTGGGGACACAGTGGGCACCTAAAAAATCATTCTTCACTGCCTGCCTGCTTGACTGAAAGTGTCTCCTGCCCTCTTGGCCTGGAAAATGGAAGGACAGAGCGGTATTTGTCTCTCTTTGCAATCCCGGGAATAAACACCAGCCCGGGTTTCAGTTGATCCCAGGAACCCTGGCCGTAGAGCACCATCTAAATCCAGGGTAGAGATGAACAAATAGAGGTTTTATTTGTTCTGTTTAATCCCGGGTACTCTGGGGAAGGGCTTCACAGACCTCCTTGCCACAAACCTATGCTAACAAACAAGAAGCCACTTCTTTGGCCTCCTGTACGGTGTCCTCTTACCTACAAGTCTACTCCCTGGTCTCCAGCCCTTCTGAAAGACACCTTTCAGCTCTGCCATCTTTACTGGGTGGGAGGGAAAGAAAATAGGGGCACTAGATTTCATTCTTTCCCCAGACATAAGCAAAGGTGGTTCATCCCACACGGAGCCCAGCAAGCTCTCACCACAGAATTTCTCTGCATAAAGTACCTTTTTGAAACACAAAGTTACTCTTTCAACTCAGGAAGGGAAAAAATAATCCACTAACCAACCCCAAAACCTGCGCTTGGCCAAAATTCTGAATTCGATGACAGGATCGGAGTGAATCACTTCTCTCTGCTCTGACTGCGTCAGTGACAGGCAGCTGGGAACTGTTGGGTCCCCCAGCGAGGCCTTGTGCCACGTTTGTGCCTAATTCTGATTCCTTTTTTTCTTGTGAGCAACCGCCATCTTAACTAACACAGGACAGGAATTAGGTTCAACCCAACTGGTTGAGTCTAGGGACTGACAGTTCTGAGAGGGAATCTTTTACAACGTGAGGGGCTGTTCCTTTTGTGCCTAAAGCTCAAGCCCAATTCTTTCCCTCTCTCTGTCACCTGTTTGAGACACTCTATAATACCCTTGGCATGAAGTCTCAGCTCATAGGTATTCTAAGCTTTACACAATAAGTAGCACTTTTTGAACAAAGTTTTCCTAAATACCCTGACCTTGATAAACATTATGTGTGTTCTTTCATTAGACCCTAAAACAACCCAAGCAACCCTATGAGGTAGGTGTGATGGTAATCTCTTATAGATACAGAAACTGAGACCCAGAGAGGAATCTCTGTATTTCAGACATAGAAACCGGGACCCAGAGAAGTAGACTAGCTTATCTAAATCTAATAAATGACTTGGACCCAAGCCAACGGACTCCAAAACCAGTGCTCTCCAGCACTATGCCAATATTCTTTGTTCTCATCTCTCTGAGGACTCTCCATTCTCCAAAGACTGAAGAAAATTCCATCCCCTTTCAGATGTCTGCACCCTCTCTGACCTTCCCTAACCTGACTTACTTCCTCTTACCACTCTGAAATACCCATTTGCTCATGTAGCAAATATTAAGCACCTATATAGGCCAGGCCTGTTCTAGGAGACTCAGCAGCAAACAAAGCAGATTAAAAAATCCCTACCTTCATGGACTCTACATTCTAGTGGAGGGAGGGAGGACAGACACTACAGAATATAGAGGTCACCTGGCTGGCTCAGTTGGTAGAGCAGGCAACTCTTGATCTTGAGGGTCATGTGTTCGAGCCCCACATTGGGCACAGACCTTACTTTAAAAAAAGAACATAAATACATGAAACTATATGTATAGTAGGTGACAGTAAGTGCTAAAAAGAGAAATGAGACAGAGAAAGGAGATTGAGAATACCTGAGAAAGTATACAATTTTAGGCAGGGTGGTAAGGGCAGGCCTTACTGAGAAAGTAGTACCAGATTTAAGATCTATGGTCATGACAGTAAGCCGTGCGGGGGAAGGGCATTTGAAATGGAAGGGCAGCTGTGAAGGCACAGAGGCGGGAGTGTGCCTGGTATGTTCAAGGAATGGCAAGGAGCCAGTGAGCCTGGAGCAGAACAAATGAGGGAAGACTAGTTGCACATGAGGTGAGAGAGTGAAGGAGAAGAGGCTGGACTGCAGAGCCTTGCAGGTCATGGTCAAGGTGTTGGTGCTCATTTAGGGTGAAAGGGGAAGGCACCAGAGGGTTTTGAGAAGACTTGCATTTTAATGGTGTCCCTCTGGTGTTTGTGTTGAGAGCAGGCTGAAGGGGGACAAGGTTGGGATGCTATTAATAATCCAAGTGAGAAATGATGGAGACTTGGACAGAAGGCAGTGGTATCAGCAGGCAGATTCTGGATGTATTTTGAAGTTACATCAGTAGGACTTCCTGACACATTGAAGATAGGAAGTGAGAGAAAGAGAGAAGTCAGGAGTGACACCCAAGTTTTTGGCCTGAGCCTCTGTAAGATGGAAGATTTATTAAGATAAGGGTGGAGGGACAGGTGTGAAGGAGGGACATCAGGAGCCAGTACTGGATATGATAAGTTTGAGATGCCTGATTCAAGATCTACATGAGTAGGTGGTTCAATAAACATTTGTGGAGTCCAGGGGAGAGATCTCACTGGAAACACAAATATGGAAGTCACTGGGGTGTGGATGATTTTTTTTTTTTTTAAACTTTCTTTCTTTTTTTTTTTTTTTTAAGATTTTTATTTATTTGACAGACAGATCACAAGTAGGCAGAGAGGCAGGCAGAGAGAGAGAGAGGAGGAAGCAGGCTTCCCACTGAGCAGAAAGCCCGACGCGGGGCTCGATCCCTGGACCCTGGGATCATGACCTGAGCTGAAGGCAGAGGCTTTAACCCACTGAGCCACCCAGGTGCCCCGTGGATGATATTTTTTAAGTCACAATATTGAGTGAAATCACCCAGAGAGTCAAAGTCGCTAAGACGGTGAGGTCTAGGGACCACGCCCTGGGGCACTCTAACATTTAGAGGTCAAAAACATGGCGGGGTGGGGGGGGGCGCGCCTGGGTGGCACAACTGGTTGAGCATCCAAATCTAGATTTTAGCTCAGGTCGTGATCTCAGGGTCCTGGGATGGAGCCCCTGCTTGGGCTCCCTGCTCAGCAGGGAGTCTGCTTCTCTCCCTCTGCCCCTTCCCCTGCTTGCTCTGGCTCACTCTCTTTCTCTCTCTCTCTCACAAAAATAAATACTTCTTGAAAAAAAAAAGATGAGGAGGAACCAACTGGAGACTAAGAAGGAACAGATAGGGAGGTAAGAAGAACCCCAGAAGTGGTTCAAGGAAGAGAGAGATATCAATTGTGCCAGATGCTTCTGATTGGCCAAGTAACAAGAGGGCTGCAAACTGACCCATCAGATAAAAAGAGGAAATGCTTAATTAAATAGTTCTCTTGTTTTGTTTAGATGTGTATTCATCTAGCCTTCTCAACTGATGGCAAGGTTGAGAAGAACAGGGATTGTTTCCCATTATTATTCTGTACCCCACTCCCGTCCCCCCACCACACCTCTCCTTCCCCTCCTGCAGTCGACCACCCCCACCCCTAAACCTGACTTTGCTGGAGTCTGGGGGTAGACTTACCAGCCAAGGGAACCTTGGTCCTGAGCTTAAGTACCAGAACAATCTCTAAGGCAAGTCACTGCTTCCCAGGTTTGGCGAAGGGAGTAAGTTGCCACTACCATTTTAAAGAGAAGAGGATGAAGAAAAAAAGGGGGGGTGGTGGTGGTAAGGGGGGATTGGCGGCCCTTGGGTGGCTCAGTTGGTTCAGGTCATGATCCCAGAATCCTCAGAATGAGCCCCACTCCCTCCTCAGCAGGGAGTCTGTCTGTCCCTCTCCTTCTGCCTCTTACCCTGCTCATGTTCTCTCTTGATCTCTATCTCAAATAAATAAAATCTTTATTAAAAAATAAAAATAAAGAGAAGAGGATGGAAGGGATAAACTGAGGGTAGTAGAAGGCAAAGATGCAGACGCCAATGTAGCAGGAAAACAAATTTTGCTTTTAAAAAAATGCCTCCAGCAATTGCTGTCAGGAAGCAAAGGAATTTATCTTGAGGCTGCATGCTCCCCGATTTAGATCAAGTCAGTCATTACTGAGCCTTTTCCAGTTGGCTCCATCCTGGAGCCTAGACGAGGGAAGGGGTTGAGAACAAAATTCCTCTGCACTGAGTTTTTCCCTGGCAGGTGAGGAAGACAGGCATGTCAGAGCCTGGGAAACAGGAGACAAGAGGTGGGAGAAAGATGACTAGCACAGAATTCCCAGAGGCGGGGCTAGACTAAGGAACCCGTTTTTAAGAGTGGTGAGGTCTAACGCCAATGTCTCTGAACTTTTTAAGTAATAGATCTAGAGGGAAATGTGCACCCCTGAATGAATTTTCACACACCCATGTAACCTGCACTCTAGTCAGGCACCCGGGGAGCCCCCAGTCACGCTCTCTTCCGGTCGTGACTCCACCCAAGGACAATCACTGTCCAGACTTTGAACAGCATGGACTAGTTTTGCCTGTTTTTGTACATTATACAAATTCCTGTTTTTGTACATTATACAAATGACTTGTGCCTTTTGGCATCTGACTTCTTCAGTTTCACGTTGTATTGGTGAGGGTCATCTACAACCGTTGCCTACAATCGTCCATCTTACAGCGTCATGGCTGTAGACCATTCATTCCATGATGACTATGATGGTCACAGTATTGGTTTATCCCTTCTACTGTTGATGGGCATAGCAATCGTTTCCATTTGGGGGCCATTACAAATAGTGCTGCTACAGATGGATTTGGACCTGTCTAGTATTCACTTTTATCCCCCAACAGTCTATTTGATATAATTATATAATCTACATCCTATATAGGAACAACATATATTCTAATTAATATTGTACTATATTTGCTTTATCACTATCTATCCCTTCACCCAGTGATAACCCCCCCCCCACTTTTGATGGATTTCAGTGCAAGGTGCACTTTCATTACATTTCACCCCAAACATTTCAGTATATCCATCACTGCCAAAAATTCACTATTTATTCTTCGAGGGAAAATTTTACGCAAAGTGAAATGCATTCATGTTAACAGCATTATTCAATGAGTTTCTGAAATGCATATATCTGTATAACCCAAACCTCTATCAAAATATAAATTATTATCTTCCAGAAAGGCCCCTTTAGTCAATCTCCCCTTCCCCCCACAACCACAGTATTACCATTTTTTGTTTCACCATTGATGAGTTTGGCCTGCTTTAGAACTTCATGTAAATGTAATCATACAGTATGTACTCTTTTGTCTAAAGCGTCTTTCACTCGGCATAATATTTTTGAAATTCATTCATGGTGTTGCATGAATAAGTAGTTTGTTCCCATTCATTGCGTGAATATATCACAATTTGTTTATACATCCTCCTGTTGACTGACATCTGGGATGTTTCCAGTTTGGGGCTTTATAAAGAAAAATGCCATTACCATTCTCATACTAGTCTTTTTGTAGACATATGCTTTCATTTCTCTTGGGTAAATATCTAAAACCAAAATTGCTGGGTCATAGGGGGTATGTTTAGTTTCATACCAAACTCCCAGACCTTTATTTCCAAAGTGGTTATGTGATTTTACACTCCCACTAAAAAAATAGGAAAGTTAATATTGTTCACTGCCCTTGCTCACGTTTGCTGTTGTCCGTACTTTTAATTTAGGCTATTCCGGTGGGGATGTAGCAGTATCTCATTTTAATTTGGTTTTAGTTTGCATTTTTCTGATAATTAGTGATACTGAGCATGTTTTCAAGTGCTCATTGGCCATTCATCTATCTTCCTTTGTGAAGTGTCTGTTCGAATTTTAGCCATTTCATATAGGGCTGGTTGTCTGTCTTGCTCTTGAATTATAGGAGTTCTAAGTTTTAAGTATCAGTCCTTGGTCAAATAAATGTTTTCTTTACAAATAATGTCTCCCAGTCTATGGCCTGCCTATTCATTTTCTTGAATGGTCTAAAAAAAAAAAAAAGACAACTTTGCTTATCAAGTCATGAAGATGTTGTCCTAGGTTTTCTTACAGAAGTTTCATAATTTTAGTGTTTTTTTTAAGGATTTTATTTATTTATTTGAGAGACAGAGAGAGAGAGAATGAGAAGGGATAAGTTCAGAGGGAGAAGCAGATTCCCTGCCAAGATGGAAGCCGGATGCGGGACTCCATCCCAGGACTCCGGGATCATAACCTGAGCCAAAGGCAGTCGCTCAACCAACTGAGCCACCCAGGCGCCCCTAATTTTAGTTTCTACCTTTAGCTGTATGATCCATCTCATATTAATTTTTGTATATAGTACAAGGTAATGATTGAAATTTTTTTCCTTCCTATTGATATCCAATTTTTCCAGCATTATTTCTTGCAAAGACTCACCCTGTTAGATTGCTTTGGTGCTTCGGTCAAAAATTAAATGACCATTTAAGTGTATTTCTGAACTCTACTCTGTTCCAGTAACCTACTGTTTGATCCTTATGATAGAATCCCACTGTCTTAATTCCTGTAGCTTTACAGTAAATCTTGAAGTAGCACGAGTCCTAAACATACTTTTTTTTTTCTTTCGGTATTGCTTTGGATATTCTAGGTCCATCACATAAATTTTAGAATCAATTTTCCTTCCCCCCCCCCCCCAATCTGTCATTTAAGAGAGAATTCGGGGAGGGGTGCCTGGGTGGGTCAGTCAGTTAAGCTTCTGACTCTTGGTTTTGGCTCAGATCATGATCTCAGGGTCGTGGAATCCAGCCCCTTGCTGGCCTACCTGCTCAGGGAGGAGTCTGCTTCCTCTCTCCCTCTGCCCTTCCCCCTGCCCATGTTCTTTCTCTCAAATAAACCTTAAAAAAAAAAAAAAAGAAGTCGGCTAGGATTATAGAGACTGTTGAATCTACATATCAATACGGGTGGGACTGAAAAGCTACCACTACTGAGTCTTCCAAGCTGACAGGGTATACACCTGCATTTATTAAGTCTTCTTGAATTTCTCTCAGTGATGATTGTCAGTTTTCAGTGTACAGGACTTGTCTTTTGTCAAACTCATCCCTAAGCATTTTGGTTTTTTATACTATTGTAAGTGGATTTTTTTTTAAATTTTATTTTTCCAACTGTTTGCTCCTGGTATACAAAATTACAATTGATTTTTGAAATAATAACCCTGCATCCTGTCAAGTTGCAAGTGGCAATTACTAACTCTGTTGTAGATCCCTTAGTATTTTTTTTTTAAGATTTTATTTATTTATTTGACAGAGAGATACAGCAATCCCAGTGTATCTCTGGGATTATGACCTGAGCCGAAAACAGCCGCTTAAAGACTGAGCCACCCAGGTGCCCCCTCAGTATTTTTTTTTAAGATTTTTTTTTAAGTAATCTCTGCACCCAAAGTGGGGGTTCAAACTTACACCCCTAAGATAAAGAGTCACATGGTCTATAGGCTGAGCCAGCCAGGTGCGTATTTCTACATAAACAATCGTGTCATTCTCAAATAGAAGTTTTTCTTACTTTCCAATTTTTATGTCTTTTGTGTTATTGCACTGACTAGGATCTCCAATACAATGTTGAATACAAAAGGTGAGAATATACTTGCCTCGTTCATAAACTTAGGGGGAACACATTCAATTTCACCATTAAATACGCTGTTAGCTCTAGATTTTTCACAGATACCCTTTTTCACATTGAGGAAGTTCTTTTCTGTTCCTAATTTGCTGGAAGTATTTTTTTTTTTATCATGAACAGATGTCAAAAATGTCTTTTTTTTTTCCTATCTGAGATTGTCTTTTTCTTTTTTCTGTTAATATGGTGTACTACATTGATTTTCCAATGCTAAACCAGCTTTGCATTCCTGAGGTAAGTCCCGCAAGTTATGATGTATTATCCTTTTCATATATCCCTGATTTTATTTGTTAACATTTTTCTAGGAATTTTTGCATCTATGTTCATGAGAGACACTGATTTTTAACTTTTTCCTTCTTCCTTCTCTCCCCACTCTCCCTCTTTTAGAGAGAGCTAATGTCTTTCAAGTTTTGGTATCAGGCCTCAAAAAACAAACTGGAAAACATTCCTTTCTTGTCTATTTTCTGGAAGCGTTTCTGTAGCATTGGTAATATTTTTCTTAAATATTTGACAGAATTCACCAGTAGACCGTCTGGACCCGGATTTTCCTTTGAAGGAAGATTCTTCATAATGCATCCAATTGACAAATTGACATTCAGATTCATTCAGATTTTCTCTTTTATCTTATGTCAGTTTTGGTAAGATTTAATTTTTAACGAATTTGTCCATTTCATCTACATTGCCCAATTTATTGGCATGAAGTTGTTCATAGCATTCTTTTTTTTTTTTTTAAGATATTCTTTTAACAGCCTTTTCATATCTTCAGTGTGGTGATATGCCTTCTTTTGATCCCGATATTGGTGGTTTGTCTCTTCTCTTTACTGTGGGGCAGGGAGAAGGTTGTCAGTCTGGCTAAGGTTAATTAATTTTGTTGCCTTTTCAAATAACCAACTTTTGGCTTTGTAAATTTATTTACCGTTTATCTGCTTTCTATTTTATAATTTCTGTTCTTTATTATTTACTTTAGGTTTAATTTGCTCTTCTTTCTCTAGCTTCTGAAAGTGAAACAGGTTTTTGGTTTTTTTTTTTTTCCAATTTTAGGTTTTACAGCTATAAATATATCTCTAAGAACAAACTGGGTTTGTTTCATCTTGCAAAGTTTGGTTATGTTTTATTTTTATAATCATTCAGTTTTCTATATTCTCTGATTTTTTGGACTGTTATGTCGAACAGTGCTGTTTAACTTTCAAGTATTTGGGGTTTTCTACGTATGTTATTATTGATGTGTAATTTAACTCCATAGTGGTCAGGTAATATACTCTATATGATTTTAGCCCTTTTCAACTTACTGGGATTTGTTTTATCACCCAGAATATGAGCTACCTTAGTGAATATATCAGGGGCACTTGAAAGAAATGTATATTCTGGTGGGTGCTTTGTTCTAAAAATATTAATTAGATCAAGGTGATTGAAAGTGATGTTCAAATCTTTTATGTCTTTACTGATTTTTTTCTTGTTGTTTTTTATAATCGCTGAGTGATGTTAAAATGTCCCAACTGTGATAGTGAATTTGTGTATTTCTCCCTTTAATTCTGTCATTCTGTTAGTTTTTCCTTCATGTATTTTGAAATTCTATTATGTATGCTTATTATACCTTCCTGATATTTATTATTATGAAGTTTTTTTTTATCTCCAATGATAGTCTCCATCTTAAAATCTATTTCATTTAATATGAATTTAGCCACTTCAACTTTTTCATATTTAATCTCTGCACACTACATCATTTCCCATCCACTTCCTATCAACCTCTCCATCTGTTAGTACTGTTGGGTTGTACTTTTTTATCTATTCTGACAGATTCTGCTTTTTAATTGAAGTGTTTTAGACTAGTAATCTTTAATGTAATTACTGATATGGTTGAATGTTGGTCTACCATTTTACTGTTGTGGTTTTTTTTTTTCTTTTCTCTTTATCCCCTGTTTATTTGTTTCTCTGTCCCTCCTCTCTTGCTTTCTTTTTGGGTTAATTGAATATTTTTTACAAATCTACTCTCATCTATAAATTAGCTTTTTTGTTATACTTCTTAGCATTTTTAAGAAATGGTCACCGTAGGGCGCCTGGGTGGCTCAGTGGGTTAAGCCGCTGCTTTCGGCTCAGGTCATGATCTCAGGGTCCTGGGATCGAGTCCCGCATCGGGCTCTCTGCTCAGCAGGGAGCCTGCTTCCCTCTCTCTCTCTGCCTGCCTCTCTGTCTACTTGTGATCTCTCTCTGTCAAATAAATAAATAAAATCTTCAAAAAAAAAAAAAAAGAAATGGTCACCGTAGAAATTATTTCTCTTTAACATTTCACAGTCTATTTAAAATTACTATTGTGCCACTTCATGCAAAATAGGTATTAAGGGTTACATCTATGTAAGTTATGAACCTCACAATGTTAAAATGTTTGCTTTAAACATTAATTAGTATTTTTAAAAATGGAGAGAAAATTGGGTTCTTATATTTATTCTTCTATATACTATTTCTGGTGCTCCTCATTTTCTTGAAGGTCCAAATTTCTACCTGGTATCATTTTCTCTTGCTCTGAAAAACAAAACAAAACAAAACAAAACAAAACAAAAACCCTTCCTTTAGCAATACTTACAGTGCAGATCTAATTCTTTTAGATCTTGTTTATCCACAAATGTCTTTCTTTACTTTTAAATGGTTTCCTGTCCAGGAGTATGCTGTCCTGCCCTTCTCTGTTTCCCACAAGACTTCAGGAAGAGTCTGCTTCACAAGAAGCCTGGTTAGTGGTGTTTTGGGGAGCATGGGGCAAAAAGCGAATGTCGGGGCAAAAAGCTTTGCCCAGAGAGAACCACAGCTAGAGGGGCAAGAAGTCCAGAGAGATGGGGAAACAAGGCAGCAGAAATTAAGAACAGAGATGATGCAAACTGTCCTTCCTTCGACATGACAGCATCCCAAAGTTTCTGCGGCGATGCACACACTTCCAAGCCTCTCTGTTGGATGTTGGAGGCAAAGCAACCTCAGAAACACGGAGCATTTGAGGACATTCAGGTTAGACAAAAGACAAGTTTAATTCAACTTGACAAGTATTATTAAGTGTGTAATGTGTACTTTCAGTCCTCTGGGCCTTCATTAGGACTTTTCAGAAATCTTACTTTTCATTTGGGGAATGTGCAGACTCAGCAGAAAAGGTCCCTTCCCATTGGTCGGTGGGGGTCAGCTGACTCCATGACTCCCCCCTGGGAAGTTGCTCACCGGCCAGAGGCTGCCAGATGTGTCCCATAAACAGGTAAACGTGTCAAAACACAGAGAGGTGAGAAAAGCTTCCTCTCATCACCAGTGATCCTTGAGAAAGAACTTTCCCTGAGACACGGTGGCTCAGCGCACCAAAGCCGGGCATGTCTGGGGCGCATGATGTGGGAACCTCTTTCTAGCTTTCCCTGGGAAGGAGCCATGCCCACTTGCCGGGCTAGGGCAGGGGGAGGCAGGAGGGGCACTCGCCTCAACTGCAAAATTGGAGAGGGCACCAGAAATCTCAGAAATCAAGATAAAGAACATTTGACTGCAGTATTTTTCTTTAAAAAAAAAAAAAACCCTTATATTAAAAAAACTCTATGATGAATAAAATATTAAAATTTTCAATAAGACCGTGTGACTGCTCTTGTGTAATTCACATCACTTGCCACCTCCTGCCTGGTCCCACCCACGCTGGGCCCTACCTATACTTAAAATGTTGGTGTTTCCTTCATCACAGATCTTTTTGCCTTAATCTTGAGTTTAAAAAAAAAATTCCATTAAAATGGCCTTTATCTTGATTACTATGGTTTTTGTCATTCCCTTAAATTTGCACTCGCCTTTCCCTAGTATCAGCCCTGAACACCTGTAAGAACCTCTTCAAAATTTCCCTGGCCAATCCTCCAGCCCATCAAAAGAGATTCCCCAACCCACTATAATGATGAGAAGGCATTTTTTCATATATAAATGTAAAAAGCTTACTGGCAACACTAACAAGAGCCAAAGGAGGGATGTGGGTAAACTCCTGGCATGGTTCATTGAGCAGTTTTATAAGCAGGAGTTTTAACAGACTTCTAGATCACAGGGTAAAAATTCATCAACTAAAATGATCTTACATTTCTTCACTTAACATAAGAGACTAAGAACTAAGGCTGAAAACATAAGGGTTTGAGTCTATTTTGTTACATGGGTTATAATGCACATTAATGGATTATGTATTCATGGTTTCAGTTGGACGGAATAATTAAATATCATCTCTAATACTTCATGGTGGAGTGTGGTCAACATGGGTGCCATTCATAAAATACTAAATCCCTTTTACTCAGTCCTAATGCGTGTCATTGGAAGAAACATGAATAACAGTGAGAATTCTAGATTGTGAATCCCAGTTAAGGTATGTTTTACCCATATCAATTTGAGCAAGTCTTAAATTGCTCCCGGGTCTCACTTTTCTCATTCTGTAAAAGGGGGCTACAAATTTAGCTTAAATACCTTGTCATTTAAAAAAAAATTATTTGCTTCCTCCTTTTGTTAAAGATTGTTTTATATTTGAGAGAGAAAGAGAGCGTAGAGCGAGCACTGGCCTGGGGGAGGGGCAAAGAGGGAGAAGCAGACTCCCCACTGAGCAGGGAGCCCCATGTGGGGCTCCATCCCAGGACCCTGGGTTCATGACCTGAGCCAAAAGCAGATACTTAACTGACTGAGCCACCCAGGAACCCACTGGCTTCTTTATTTACGCTAAATAATTATAGGTCCTCTTGATTATTCTTGGTGTCTAAAATTATAAAAGCTAATTTTGGGGAAAAAAAGAATTATTTCTAAAGAACATTTTGAAAAAGGAGATAAGAATAAATATAGCCAAATTTTGTTTTAAAGAATAACGATTACAAAATTTTCTGGAGTCCAACAAATTGGTATGCATATGCCAAATGTGAGAGGCAGTGACTACTTCTAATCTGTAACCTAGTAGAGTTCAGAACAGATGTTCTGAGGGGCACCTGGTTTGCTCAGTTGGTAGAGCATGTTAGCATGTTACTCTTGATCTCAGGCTCACAAGTTCAAGCCCCATGTTGGGTGTAGAGATTACTTAAAAGGGGCGCCTGTGTGGCTCAAAATTGGGCACCTGCCTTCAGCTCAGGTCTTGATCCCAGGGTCCTGGGATCGAGCGCCGCATTGGGCTCTCGGCTTGGCAGGAAGCCTGCTTCTCCCTCTCCTACTTCCCCTGCTTGTGTTCCCTCTCTTGCTGTGTCTCTCTCTGTCAAATAAATAAAATCTTAAAAAAAAAAAAAAAGGTTCAGAAGAGGCGCTCTGGGCTAAAACATCAGTGAGCTGGGGTGATTAAAAAACAAAAACAAAAACAAAAAAAACAGGGCGACTCGGTGGCTCAGTGGGTTAAAGCCTTTGCCTTCGGCTCAGGTCATGATCCCAGGATCCTGGGATCAAGCCCCACACTGGGCTTGCTCTCGCTGGGGAGTCTGCTTCCCTCCCTCTCTGCCTACTTGTGATCTCTCTCTCAAATAAATAAATAAAAATCTTTTAAAAAATAAATAAAAACAAAAAACAAAACAAAACAAACAAACAAAAAACTGGGCTTAACATCTCAGTTAAAGCTCCAGCAGTGGAGGAGGAACACTGCACTTGCCTGTCATTTTTTGGGGGGTGGAAACATCACATTTTCTCCAGGATTTAATGAAGAATCCAGGTTCTATTATTAATTTCCTCCCCAAAGTCTAATCTTGTCGGGATTACAATTCATGATTCTGACTACATAGCATTTGGAAGTTTAGAATTATTCTTTAATTATTTTAGCAGACTACCCCTTTTCCTCCTCATTTTCAGTTCCCACCTTCTACCCAGGAGATTCTCTTAGGACCTTTGCCAAGAGCCCAATAAAGAGACATTAATACCTCGGAAAGAGCAGGAATAAAACTCTTATAAAGTCCCCTGTATAGTCTCTTTATAATTTTGTAACAGCTTTGTTGAGCTATAACTCGCACACCACATAATCCACCCATTTAAAGTGTACATTAGAATGGCTCTGAGTGTATATACAGAGTTGTGCAACCTTCGCCACATCAGTTTTAGTACATTCTCACCACCCCGAAAAGAAACCTTGTATCCAGTAACAGTTAGCTCCCATTCTCCCATACTCTCCCTCCTGGCAACCACTAATTCACTGTCTCTATCGATTTGCTTATTGCAGACATTTCCTATAAATGAATCATCATGTGGTCTTTTGTGAGGGGCTTCTTTCCCTTAGCCTGACGTTTTCAAGGTTCATCCATGGTGTAGCATGTATCTGTACGTTGTTCCCTTTTTTTTTTTTAAGATGTTATTTATTTATTTGAGAGAGAGAGAGAGAGAGAGAGAACAAGTAAGCAGAGCGGCAGGCAGAGAGAGAGAGGGAGAAGCAAGCTCTCCGTTAAGCAGTTAAGCAGAGAGCCCTATTCAGGGCTCGATCCCAGGACCCTGGGATCATGACCTGAGCCAAGGCAGCTGCTTAACTGACTGAGCCACCCATGCGCCTCTACGTCATTCCTTTTTATGGTTGAATAATATTCCACCCTATGGCTATACATTTCATTAATCCATGCATCAGATGGTGACCATTTGGGTCCTTTCCACTTTTTGGCTGTTGTGCATTATGCAGCAGTGAACCCAGTGTACAAGTTTTTGTTGGAAATATGTATTCAGTTCTCTCGGGTATGGAACTAGAAATGGAATTGCTGGGTCCTATGCACCTTTAAAATTTTCAGTGGAATAATGTGATAATGATCTCTTCCTGCATAGAAAACTACCCCAAAGCTTCAGGGCATAAAATCACAGTAATTATTTACTATCTCTCACAGTGGCTGTGGGTCCGGAATTTGGGAGTAACTTGAATAGGAGGCTCTGGGTCCAGGTCTTTCACAAGGCTGCACTAGGACGCTGGTCACCACGGAAGTCCTCTGAAGGGTTGGCCGGAGCTGCAGGATCCATTTCTCAGATGGCTCACTCGCAGGTGGCAAGGCAGTACTGGCTACTGGCTGGGCCCTCAGTCCCTCTCCACGGGGTCTCTCCCACAGGAATGCCTTAGAGTGTCCTCAAAGTAGCAGTGTTCCTCTAAAACCAGCTAACCAAGAGACCAAGGTGGAAGCTGCATTATCCTTTATGTCTTCACCTCAGAAGTCAGACTCCGTAGCTTTCACCACATTTTGTCGTTCACATAGGCCAGCCCTGACTCCTGCCGGAGGGGATCGACAAAGGGGAAGAGGGGAAGACACCGGGGGAGGCAGGTGGGAGACGTCTTGGAGGCTGGCTACTGCAAACAGGTTGACTTCAAAGCTCTGTCCTCTGTTATTCCTGCAGACAGGATCCAAAGTGATAGATCCCAGGCAAGAGATAAAAAAACAGGGGTCAAGTCTGGAGGACCGTTGACAGCACCGTGTTTTACTCCCCCCAGTGGGGGGATTTAACAAGCCGCTGGGGAGCTTCCTGAGTCTCCCACTGGGGAGTTTGAGGAGAAGGAGAATCTGAGTGCACTGTGTAATAGAAAGATAAAGAACTCCAAGCCCGCCCGCTGTCCTTGGACTATTGCCCTAGGTATTCACCTCTGGAAGGGCCAACCCTTTGTCTCCTTCTCTGCATCAGCAAAATCTTCCTGGAATGTCATTTAGGTTATTTGATCCTGTAGTCCAATCCACGTTCTCTCCTGGCAAATCAGCAAGGACTTATTAAGCATCTACTGTGTACCCAAGAGCAAATCCTAGCATCATTTGAGACTAGTGTAGATGGATACGCCAAAAATGGACAGGCATGACCAAAATAGATTGTTGTCAAACCCACCTGTCTTGAGGCTTCAAAGGCAAGAACTGAAAAGGACTTTTTTTTTTTTTTTTGAACCAGTATTTAGAGAAGTTACTGCCCCCAAAGAAAGCTTTCAGACTGATTTTCACTTAGAAAACTCCCGAGGACATGAAGCACAAAGAAAGATCAAGGAAACATTCTAGAGACTTTTAGTCCCCGGACAGCAAAATGTAATGTTTATCCTGGATTAGATCCTGGATGGGGGGAAAATGGATGGAAAATACATTACTGGAAATTGGTGAAATTAGAATACAAACTGTAGATTAGATATAGTATAAGATCAATACCATGTTAATGTTTCTGAATGTTATAATTATATGGTGGTTATGCAACAAAATGTATTTGTTCTTAGGAAATACATGTTGAAGCATTATGGGGTGAATGTGTCTACTGCTGTTTCCAGTGGTTCAGAAAAAAATTCTGCATATACATATGTGTACACACACACAAACACACACACAAAGAAAGAGACAACAAGCAAATGCAGCAAAATGTGAACAGTGAATCTAGGTGAAGGGTATATGGGAATTTTTTATATGTATACTATGTTTGCAGCTTTTCTGTGAAACTGAAATCAAAATTATTTCAAAATAGGGCGCCTGGGTGGCTCAGTTGGTTGAGCAACTGCCTTCAGCTCAGGTCATGATCCCAGACTTCCAGGATCGAGTCCCGCATCGGGCTCCCAGCTCCTTGGGGAGTCTGCTTCTCCCTCTGACCTTCTCCTCTCTCATGCTCTCTCTCACTCATTCTCCCTCAAATAAGTAAATAAAATCTAAAAGAAAAAAAAAGAAAAAGAAAAATTATTTCAAAATAAATATATGTTTTGAAGAGAAAAGGAAAGCCCAAGACTCTTCTGTAAAGAACAGGATAGGCTGCGGTATCATTGCTCCCTCACAGAATGGTATATCAAAGAAGTCAAGGTCACTGGGTGCCGATTACCCACATGACCAAGGCAGTGCTGTGTCGGGTGCTGGAGGTGACAACTGTCTCAGCTGACAACATTTCCTGGCAGTAACTTAAGAGTCTGGGGCGCCTGGCTGGCTTAGTCCATGGAACATTCAACTCTTGATCTCGGGGTTATGAGTTCGAGCCCCACATTGGGTGTTGAGATTACTTAAAAATAAAATTTTGGGGCACCTGGGTGGCTCAGTGGGTTGGGCCTCTGCCTTTGGCTCAGGTCATGATCTCAGAGTCCTGGGATCAAGCCTCATATCGGGATCTCTGCTCAGCGGGGAGCCTGTTTCCCCCTCTCTCTACTTGTGATCTCTCTCTTTTTCAAATAAATAAATAAATAAATAAATCTTCAAAATAAAATATAATAAAATCTTAAAAAAAAAAAAACAACCCAAAACCAACAACACTCCAGCATGACCAAAACTTTATACTGTCCTGTGACCCCACAGTCAGTCCCTGAAAGTGACAGTCTCAGCTTGCTCCAGCCCTGACTTCCAGATGGGCAGCCACTTCAATGGCTCCTCTGAGAAGTCCCAGGTTGGGCAAGGGCACCGCTTGCCCTCCTGCTCGCCAAAACTGAGTGTGTCCTTCTGCTCAGTTGGGCTCTGGGCTGGAAGGCAGAAACCTCTCCTGTTCCCTCGACATCAGAGGCAGCATGGCCAGAAAGCCATGGCACGAAAGCCCTCCAAGATTCCAAGAACATCTCAGAGCAGCAGAATTAGCCAAATGTCTTAGAACTGGTCCGGAGTAAGAAACCCCACCACATAGCACAGTTCAGGCTCTGATGTCAGCGGGGCATGTTCTGAGTCCTGGCCCACTTGATGAGTCGGGGGCAGCTGGGAGCTCCCTGACTTAGAAGAAACAGATCCCATCAAGGCCCAGAGGATGCTCACATTGAAAACATTGGCCCTGTGGCCTTCAGAGTTCACAAAGTATGAACACATGAACTCTACCAATTAGTTTCAAGCCCCACCAAGCCTGGGCATCACCCTCTGCCAGCCAGAGCCAATTGAGTGGCTTCCAGTTAGCAGCGAGAGCAAGTGGAAAGGCCACCAGCCCTAGGGGCTTCAAAGAGGAGGAGGTTGGGGAGATCCCTGACAAGAGAATCAATCACAGAGCCCTGATGAGAACAACAGGAGAAGAAGGTCTTTCTAGTTCCCATGAAAGGAGTTACCAGACTGTGATGGTTCCAGGCAAGCCCACAGCCCAGCCACCACCTGCTGGGGACAAAGACCTTTCTCCTCCAGCTCCAACTCTCTGATGTGTGTGTGTGTGTGTGTGTGGGAAAGACCAGCCTCCCACTGTTTGCCATTCACAGAGGATGTTCTTGGCTTTCCTCGTTACCTGAGACCCGGCAAAGGAATCACAGGCCCAGCACACAGCAAGTTCTCATGAAGAGCAAACACTTTCCTAGCACTTACCAAGTGCCAGGAACTGTCCTAGGCGCTTTGCAGATAACTCATGGGACACCCACCCCCCGGTAGCCCTACGAGGGTAGTACTCCTATTATCCCCATTTGGCAGGTGGGGAAACAGAGGTGAGAAAAATAAAGAAACATGCCCAAAGTCACTGACCAAGTAAATAATGAAGCCGGGTTTGAACCTCAGCTTACACCTGTGCTTTTAACTACTTCCTGTGTGAGGCCTCCTAGCATGCTTGATGTTCTCCTCCCAAAACCCACAATTGAGGAAATAAACACTCCCATTTCAAAAACCATATACAGACAGGACAAGATGGAGAAAGGGGTCTGCAAAGCAGGTTGATGGACCCTAGGAAAGGGCATTGGGTCTCACCGTTACCTGGGGTACTTGTAATCGGTACCATCTCAACGTCCACTCATTCATCCTCTCCCATTTAGAATTTAGGGCCTACTCAGGGTTCGAACGGGAAGAAAGAAGAGAAGCACAACTTAGATAATGAACTGAAACTGGACAAACAGTGAAAGAGAGAGAGACGGCGGCTCTGGGGCTGAGTGAGTCCTGCTGAGAGGTCAGCAGCAGGGTGGAGGGCCACAGCTCACAGAAGCGTTCCCTGGCCACACGCCCCTCCCCCACAGGTTGGGGGTCCCCCTCTAAGGACAAACAGCGTCCTTATTGTAGCACGTTCCACACTGGGTTGCAGTTTCCTAGGTGCCTCTCTGCCTGCTATTCATTTCTGTATCCCCAGTGCAGGGCATGGACTAGTCATGCAATGTTTGTTGAATGACTTTTGGAGGGAAAAGGCCCTGAGGGAAAAGAGCTCAGATGCACCAAGGGGAAATGAGCAGCAGGCTCACCTGAGCAGCTTGGGCTAGAGCAGGGCTTCCTGAACTAGAGGAAACATGACAAGCACATAGGGATCTGTGAAAATGCAAATCCTGATTCAGTAGGCATGGGGTGTGGCCTGAGTTTTTTATGCCCAACAAGCAAGCTGGCGATGCCCCACTCCTGCTCCCTGGACCCGACCTGGAAGGCCCTTGATGATCTCTGGCCCTTCTCAGACCCCAAGGAGCCTCATTCCACGCTCAGGCCCCCGTCCTCTGCCCCTGTGTTCCCTCTGCTGCCCCTCAGACAGCCTCAGCCACTGATCCCATGTGCCATCCGGCCCAGATGCAGGTCTGAAGACCATCTCTCCAAATCCCTGCAGTTCCCACAGTGTGGCCCATGGGTCCCAGTGTGGGCTCAGTGAGGGGGCTCCTATGGTCGAGGATCTCTCCCAGATCACCCCCCCCCCAGGTGATCACAGGATTACAGGATCTCTGCTCACCGTGGCCTCTTTGAGTCTCCCTGCAGTCTTGCGATGACAAAGGTTTGTTCAGGAGCTGAAGGGATGGCCGAGATAGGGGAGGTATTTAAAGCCCCATAATCCTCCTCAGCATCATCCCTGCCTCTTTGAACCCGTAAACAGCAGTGTCCCATCCAGCCAGGTTACCATCCTTAGGAGCAGGATAGGGACATAAGAAAATTCTAGAACTACCATAGGGAAAAGGCAAGGTTTGTCTTCTCAGGTGGGAGGAGGAACCCCTTCTCTGCCAGCGATGCTCTTTTTCTTCAGGACGCTGGTCTCTTACCCTTCTGCCTTCTTAAAGGATCTGATGCCATCATACATGCTGAACTGTACATGACTGACAAGACTAAAACACATCACTTCTAAAGGCTTATTGTTCTCGGTTTGCTCCACTACCCTCAGCCCACATCCATTTTCTATCCCTGCGAAGCTGGCCCCTTGGGCCCCCTCACCCTCTGGCTTCCGCTGGGGGTGGGGGAGTGGCCGGCCAGTAGGGGGCACTGCAGGGAGAGCTGAGGGCAGGAGAGGAACCCATCACTGGCCAGTGGCTGCCTCTCCACGGCCTTGGCCCTCCACAACTCATTTTTACCAGGCTCCCTTTGGCCCTTCCACCTTAGCGTGCTACCCGCTGCCTGCTACCACACATCCCGGAGCACCTCACCATCCCTGCTGGCTCCTTCCATCCTGCCCACGTCACTGTCAATAGTCCTGTCACTGTCTTCTACTTTAATTGCCAGTTAAACCCTTTCGACTCAGCCTTCTGTTTTCCTGCTAGGATTCTTACTGATGCAGAAAGTTGCATTTTTACCAAGTACAGGGTCCCAATGTGGTTTAAGCCAAAGCAATGACGCTCTAACAGTAGAACTGGGGGCCAGAGGGAGCCCAGAAAGAAGGTATTTTTGAGGGGGGAAGGGTGTCAATGTTTCTCAGTACCTTGAGATCTAACTACATCAAGGCCTGCCTGGGAGTTTGCTTCTCATTGTATTCTCTTCAGCCATCAGGAACTGAGCGGCTGCTGTGTACCCGACCGGGTGCTTGGGATTGTGGGAATCGAGGACGACAGAGACCAGGCCACATGTCCCAGAGCCTCACGCTCAGGCACACTCCGGCTGGGGCAGGATGAGAGGCCTGGAATGGAATTGAATGTGACAGGCAGCCAAGCAGGGCAAAGCTTCAGAGATAAGGGCCTAATCAGAGTTCAGACAGAGAACAGAGGCAGAACGGCAGGCGGAGGCTTTGTTCCAAGGCTGGGGACCTGGGAGGACCCCGCAGGGTCGGGAAGAAGGTCACGTGGGACCTCAGAGCACTGCAACGCAGCCCATCCACAGCCTCTGCCCAGAAGCCAGAGCAGGCCCCTTTCTGCAGCCTCCTTGGAGACCCACACGGTTTTATTTGCTCCTCCTCTGGGCTCTTACTGGGCATCTACTTGACTCCAGCAGCTCCCACTGATCCGGCACTGGCCCCACACACAAGCTCACTCAGTCCTCCCAACCACCCTGCGGGTGGGCGGTATTCAGCCCTTTTTATAGCTAAGAAAATTGAGGCTCAGTCCAAGTGCCTGGCCCACAAATTTATAAATAGACACCAAAGGGGCCAGAATCTGAATCCAGACTGCCTGGCTCTGAAATGCGCGCTCTCAAGCACTGATTTATCCACCGTGATTTCTACCTCCTATAATTACAGCAGCATCTACAACGGGCCAAGGGTGGTGCTGAGAGCACTTTGGATGGAGTCTTCACAGCACCCCCCTGAGGTAGGGCCTAGTATTACCCCCTACTTTCCAGAAGAAGACACTGTCCCACCAAAAGAGTGACATCACTCTCTACAGGGTCATGGTGCAGCCAGGCTTTGAACCCAAGAGACCAACTCCAAGTTCATGCCTCCAGCCACAACATTCATCCAGGGCAGAGCCTAAATTATTATTATTATTATTATTTTTTACCAGACCTGATTTTGTAGAATGGTTTAGATTTACAGAAAAATTATGAAGATAATTAAAAGAATTTCCTAAATACTCTGGTTAGGACTTTTCAATAGCATGTTGAGTAAAAGTAGTGAGAGTAGGCATCCTTGTCTTGTTCCTGATCTTAGAGGAAAAGCTGTCAGCTTTCACAGTTGAGCATGTTGGCTGTGGGCTTGCCACAGAAAGCCTTTATTTTGTCTTAAGATTATTTGTTTATTTATTTGAGAGAGAAAGAGAGAGAGAAATTGAGCACAAGTGGGGGGGGCAGAGGGAAAGGGGGAAGCAGACTCCCCGCTGAGCAGAGAGCCTGATGCAGGGCTCGATCCCAGGACGCTGAGATCATGACCTGAGCTGAAGGCAGACGCTTAACCCACTGAGCCACCCAGGCGCCCCTTAAGTTTTTATTTTAATCACCAGGCTCATCACAACAAGCACACTCCTTAATCTCCATCTCTATTTCCCCCATCCTTCCACCCACCTCCCCTCTGGTAACCATCAGTTTGTTCTCTCCAGTTATAGTTAAGAGTCTGTTTTTGGGTTTGCCTCTCTCTTCTCTCCCGTTGCTTATTTGTTTTGTTTCTTAAATTCCACATATGAGTGAAATCATATGGTAGTTTCTTTCTCTGACTTATTTCACTTGGAGTTAGACCTTCTAGCTCCATCCATGTCATTGCCAATGGCAAGCTTTCGTTCTTTTTGAAGGCTGAATAAACACATGGCCTTTATTATGTTAAGGCATGGTCCCTCTATACCCACTTTGTTGAGAGTTTTTAATCATAAATGATGTTAACTTTTATCAAATGCTTCTTCTGCATTTGTTTAGGGGATCTTACAGCTTCCACCCTTCATGTTGTTAGTGAGGTGTATCATACTGATGGATTTGCATATGGGAGATGCATCCGTGGAATAAATCCCACTGGACCCACAATGTATAATCCTTTTCATGTATTGTTCAACTTGGTTTGCTAATATTTTGTTGAGGATTTTTCTCTTCTTGTGGCCTCCTTGTCTGGTTTTGGTATCAGGGTAATGTTGGCCTCATAAAATGAGTTTGGAAGTGCTCCCTCCTCTTCTGTTTTTTAAAGGAGTTTGAGAAGAACTGGTATTAATTCTTTGATTAATTCTTTAAATGTCTGCGAGTATTCACCAGTGAAGCCATCTAGACCTGGACTTTTGTTTGTTGGAGGTTTTTGATTACTGATCCAATCTCTTGACTAATAATTGGTCTTTCAGATTTTCTATTTCTTCATGAAATAAAGACAAATAACATATGATCTCATTCTTATGTGGAATCTAAAAAATGAAAGAAACCTGGCTGGTTCAGTCCATTGAGCATGAAACTCTCGATCTTGGGGATGTAAGTCTCAGCCCCATGTTGAGTGCAGAGATTACTTTAAAAATAAATAAAAATTAAAAACAAACAAGCAAACAAACAAAAACCAAACTCATCAATACAAAAAACAGAATGGTGGTTGCCAGAAGTGGGGCTGGCAGGATGGGTGGTCAAAAAGTACAAAAAAATGTTTCCATACATCCCAGGCCCAGTTTCCCTTACTGTGAATGTCTTATGTTAGAAGGGTATGTTTGTTACAATTAACACACCAGTGTTGATATGTCATTATTCACTCAAGTCCATAGTTGATTCAGATTTCCTCAGCTTACCTACTGCATTTTGGGGTCCTGGGATCCATCCAAGACACAATATTACATTTAGCCATCATGTCTCCTTAGGGTCCTCTGGGCTGTGACAGTTTCTCAAACTTTCCCTGTTTTTGATGACCTTGACAGCTTTTTAAATTGTGGTTAAAAAGAAACACATAAAACTTACCATCTTAACCATCCTTGAGTGTACAGTCAGTAATATTAAGTACATTCAAACTGTTGTGCAATACATCTCCAGAATGTCTTCATCTTGCAAAACTGAAACTCTATACTCATAAACAACAAGTTTTTTCCCAATCCCCAGCCCCTGGTAACCACCATTCTACTTTGCATTTCTATGAATTTGACTACTTATTTTCTTAAGGTTTTTTTTTGTTGTTGTTTTTTGTTGTTTGTTTTTCCCAAGTCATCTCAACACCCTACATGGGGCTTGAACTCACAACACCAAGATCAGGAGTCGCACACTCCACCAACTAAACCAGCCAGGTGCCCCACCCTCCGACTACTTGCGATACCTCATTTAGATCTGGAATCATACAGTATTTACTTTTTTGTGACTGGCTTATCTCACTCATTATAATGTCAACAAGTTTCATCCATGCTGTAGCATGTGTCAGCCTTTCCAAGGCTAAATAATATTCCATTGCATGTATAGACCACATTTTATTTATAAGGCCATCCATCAACAGAGAGTTGGGTTGTTTCCACCTTTCGTGTGTTGTGAACATACATAAGCGAGAAACCGCCATATTGTTTTCCATAGCAGCTGTACCATTTTACCTTCTCACCAACAGTGTACCAGCGTTCAAATTTCTCCACATCCTTGCCAACACTTGTAATTTTCTAGGGTTTTTTGACAGTAGCCATCCTAATGGATGTGAGGTGGTATCTTACTATGGTTTTGACGTTCATTTCCCCGATGATTAGTGATGGTGAACATCTTACTGTCTGCTACTGGCCATTTACACATCTTCTTCAGAGAAACATCTACTTAAGTCCCTTGTCTATATTTTTATTGCTGCATAATCAATGCATATGTCACAATTTATTCATCCATTCTCCTGGAGATGGGTCTTTGGGTTGTTCCCGGTCTTGGCTATTGCACATAAAACTGCTGTGAACATTTTTGTAGAAGCCTTTCTGTGGGTTTATGTTCTCATTTCTCTTAGATAAATACTTTTTGTACTTTTGTACATTTCTGTATCTACCAGTGCTTTGGACCTAGCTGGTACTCAAAAAAAATGGACTGAGGTAAAGTGAACTGAGTCACAGAACTAAGAGCTCTGAGGTAGTAATAATAATTTCATATAACAAAGTGCATTTCCTATAAAAAAGTTTCAAAGTTGAGCATGAATACCAATAGCACAGGCCGAATAAAAAGAAAGGACATCTGAGGTAGAGACTTAGTGATTCCGTTAAGAATTCTGAAAAAGGATAGGCTTTGAAGAAGAGCCAAAACATGGGGACAATCAAGAAACTTCCTCCGACAAGGGACAGAGTCTTCTCTCCCCCACGATGACTGGGCAGGGAGTCCTAGAGGGTGTCCTGTTGGAGTCACAACAGAGAGCACAACATGGGGGAGGCAGGCCCAGCTGGAGCAGAGATTGTGATGCCCATAGTTTGTTAGAGAGATTTTCTTAGGATGTTTTACACTTGTTGAGGAGCATTAATACTCTTTGTTTTTTCCTCTCTAAATCCACTACTGAATTGCCACACTGAGAGAGTTTGTCCTGGCCAGGATAACCCAGAACAGGACTCAGTCCAGCAACCTTTTCTCCTTGGCTCTAGAAGATGTTTGTGTGTAGTCAGGAAACCTAAGTTTCTACCTTTTTTTTTTTTTTTTTTAAAGTTTCTACCTTTAACTCTCTGTGTGTGCCTGTCTCCAAAGCTCCTTCCAGCTCTGAAATACTATGACCTGGCAACTATATTTCTTTCTTTAGTAAATATTTTATTTATTTTTTTAGGTATCAATAGTTTATTTTTTTTAATTTTTAAATTTTTATTAACATATAATGTATTATCAGTATTTATTTATTTTTTTAAGTAATCTCTACACCCAGTGTAGGCCTCAAACTCATGACCCTGAGATCAAGAGTTGCATGCTCTTAGGACCAAGTTAGCCAGATGTCCCTCTTCAGTAAATATTTTTTTTCTTATTACAGAGGTGTATGTGTTCACCATAGAAAGTTAGAAAGTATAATAAGGGAGCAGAAGAATATAAAATATAATTTCACCACCCAGTGCTCTTATTAACATACACCATTCATAGAAAAATATGTGTTGTGTGCCTGCCATATATGAGCAATTTGAAATACACCTTTCTAAGTTACATATATTTATATTTTATATTTAAGTTTTATATTTATTTACATATATTTATATTTTATATTTAATTTATATTTTAATGAGCTCATCCTGCTTTGTAACCTGCCTTTCCTGCAATAGACAGTTGTGAACACATTCCCATGTCAGTAAATTCCTCCCTACAATGTTCTAGTTTTTCATTAATAAACACTCTTGGAGCTAGATTTTGAACAGAGTCATCACCATTTTTTTAAGACAATTCTTAGAGGTAGAATTACTAGATCAATCAGCAATCACACTTATGTGTTTGGGCGGCATAAGGTGGTTGGCACCGCAGCCCTTCTTTACGTCCTTCCACTCACACGTACACACTGAACAGGGTGTAGAACTGTGCTGTCCATCACAGCAGGCACTAGAAACGTGTGGCCATGTATATTTAAGTTTAAATTAATTAAAATAAAATAAACGATTCAGGTCAACTGCCCAAGCCACATTTCAAGCATATTTCAATGTAACTAACAGTCATGACAATAGTTCAGAAAACACTTCCATCAACACACAAAGTGCTATAAGATGTCACTAGTCCAGAATAATGTTCAACTGATGTTAATTATTGTTGTTTTCAGGTGGAGAGATGGGGAATTTTCCTTCTTGTTGTATTTCTTGGCCTCTTTATAGAGCATTTCTCATTGACTCTTTTATATTTATTATGTTTAAAAGCGTCTTCCCTTTGGAGGGCTACACCTCATTTCCACTAGCCACCTGTGGATATTTGATTATGGGAAATCTCCAGAGCCCTTATGCCGGGTCATTGGTTTGAACACCCCCCTTTTTTTTTAAGATTTTATTTACTTATTTGACACAGAGGGAGAGAGAGACAGTGAGAAAGGGAACACAAGCAAAGGGAGTGGAAGAGGGAGAAGCAGGCTTCCCCGCTGAGCGGGGGGGAGCCCAAGGCATGGCCGGATCCCAGAACCCCAGGATCATGACCTGAGCCAAAGGCAGATGCTTAACAACTGAGCCATCCAGGCACCCCAGGTCATTGGTTTGAATTCAAATTTCCTTCCTGGAGATGGAGCTAAAAAGAGTTGTATTAAGAATCTTTATATAGGGTGCCTGAGTGGCTTAGTTTAGTGTCAGGCTGTGCGCTCAGCGTGGAGCCTGCTTAAGATTCTGTCTTCCTTTCCCTCTGCCCCTCCCTGCCCCTGCTCACACATACTCTCTTTCTTAAATTAAAAAAAGTATATATGTGTGTTTGTATGTAAATTTACTTATATATGCACAAAGAAATTCTGGAAGGATATATAAGAAATTAGAAACATTACTTACCTATAGCATGGGGAGTGGGTGTCTGCAGATGAGGACAAGAATGGGAAAATTTCCTATGTGAATGCATCACCTATTTAAAAATAGATTAAAAATAAATTTAGGGGCACCTGGGTGGCTCAGTGAGTTAAGCCTCTGCCTTCAGCTCAAGTCATGATCTCAGGGTCCTGTGATCGAGCCTCGCATCAGGCTCTCTGCTCAGTGGGGAGCCTGCTTCCCCCTCTCTCTCTCTGCCTGCCTCTCTGCCTACTTGAGATCTCTGTCAAATAAATAAAATCTTTAAAAACAATGAATTTAAAATACATCTTTTTAATAGCACACCATTGTAAAAAAATAGTAGGCAGTGAAATTCCTTTCCCTGAAGGTTATTGGCGGGTTAGTGAGACTCCTTCCAGACTCGAGTTTGTAATAGACAATCCCACATGATAACTTTATTGTATAAATGGCTGGTGTGCACTCATTTCTTAAACATCACCAGAGTCCTAGCTCCCACCCTGTTAATAAGAGCTAGAAAAAGAGCTTCTAAATCTCCAGGATGTCCCACTGACCCCTCACCTCTGCAGGGGCCCTTGCTAACACTCGATGTCTCTTTTCAAGGCCCTTGTGTCAGACCCATCCCAGGTGATTGCAGAGCTGGTGCCAGTCATTAGCCAGCTGTGGAGGTTTCCATATGGGTTTGCCCCACTGACCTTGCAGACTCATCCCCTTTGCATCTGGCCCTCTCCCTTCCTCAGGTGTCTCTTTGTGCACACCTTTCCAAGGCACTGTGGGTGAAGGGAGTATGGAGTGTTTCCACAGTACGGGTGGAGCCTTGGTGTAGGAAAGAGGCAGGGACAGGGGCACGAGTCAGCTCCAGGTCCAGTCCTCCAGGAGGCCGGTAACAGCCCATTAACCTACTCCTCTTGTCCAAGTTCAGTTCCAAATCCAATCCCAACCCCCACCTTGCGGGACACCTTTCTGAACCTTTATTATGCCTTTGCATTTCTGCGATGGGTTTGTCACATTGACCTTGGAGAGTCCATTCCCTACGTTTTTGCTGGGTGCATCACGGTCCCTATCTTTACTACGTTGGGGAGTGAGTAAGGGACTTTCACAGAGGACTGAATGGGCCTGGAGTCGGTATAGGAAGGACGTGAGGACATACGGTGTGAGTCATCCACTAGTGTCTCTGATGCTCTTGGAATTCACCACCCAGGACCAGGACCAAATAGAGAAATCCTAGTTGTGGGGAGCGGTGTGTTCCCTCCCCGAGAGGCCCAGTAACTGTGTAGCTTCAAAGGCTGTTCTCCTGGCCACACAAGACTGAGACCAGCAAATCCATAGAGACAGAAAGTAGATTAGTGGTTGCCAGGGACTAGGGTTGGGGGGATGGGAAGAGACTCTTAATGGGTACGGGGCTTCTTTTTGGAGTGAAAATGTTCTGGAATTGGACTGCGGTGGCAGTTGCTCTGTGAGTATACTAAATACCACTTTAAAAGGGTGAATTTTATGAAAAGTAAATTGCATCTCAATAAAAAACTAATTTATCCCTTGTGGTCTAGTAGTTAGGATTCGGCACTCTCAATAAGAAATCGATTTAGGGGGTTGCAAATCTATTGAGATCTAACTGACGTGCAATGAAATGCAACCATTTCAATGCAGAGTTCAGTGATTTTTGGCCAAGACACACTGTGCCACCATCACTCTCATCAAAATACACAACTTGTCCATGACCCCAAAAAGTTCCCCTTGGTCCCTTCAGGGCTCTTTTTCAACAAAAGTGAATAGAACACAGACCATCAGAATTCATAATACGCAGTAAGGGTATTACTTCATAAAATGTAGGTTTCTGCTACATTTAAAGATATGCGTGTGTATGCATGATAAGGTTGTGGTGTGGGCCACAGTCAAAAAAATATAGAAATTCCCACAGAAACATGAAGTACCATGCAATGCTTGGTGGTGGTTGTAGAAGGTACTTAGTACCCGCTTTGATGGTCACTACGTGCTGAGAATCCTGCCAAGCATATCATCTCATTTAACCCTTCCAGCCACCATCCACCTGTGTCTCATCTACCTCATTCCACAGATGAGGAAACTAAGGCTTCACTTACCTGCGCTGGCAGCTGGCTCCATCTGATCCCGAAATGCACTTTCTTAATGCCTTGTTTTCCTCCTGATGGGCTTATAACTCCTGCTGAAATGTCAAAGCCTGGAGGATAGAGACGATATCTGTCAGTCAGCCCTAGTGAATTCACATGAGCACAGCGTAAGTACTAAGAAATGAAAAAAAGACAGAGTCCTCTCTCCATGGAGCTTGCAGCCACACAAGCCATCTCCATGGAGCTACCCAGTAGGTAGCACCCACCAGAGAGCTAAAACCGCCACAGAGAGGGTCACAGGGTCCTGTTGCTCTTTGTCAGCCTGACCTTTGTCAGTGTGACCCCGGGTGTGATGGGCTGGCTCTTCCTACATGCAGGCCCTGGGAATGTCACCCTAGCCTTTCTCTGGCACAGTCCCAGGCAGCCAGGCCAGGTGGAACTTGCCAGGCCCAGTCTGTTCTGGGTTGCTCTGAAAGGCCCGAGACAGGAGTCTTAGGTGATACACACAGTCCTGAGGCTGCTGGAGGCCCAAGCCCAAGTGCAGGGCCTTGCTGGAAAGCTCAGAGCCCTCCAAAACCCTCCAGAGTCCTTCTACCAAGAAATTGGCCACAGAGCATCAGAGGCAGGATTTACAGCACAGAATTCCTTTGTCATTAGGGTCTTTGTCTCTAAGCATGTTTCCGTGACACACGGGTAACCACCACCAGTTTGATTGCAAAAGGGGCAAGACGGAGAGCATAGGTTCTACCTTCCCATTAGCCCTAATTGATTTCACCCAAATTGATTTACTGCTAATGAGCCTGTTTGTCTCAAGACCAAAACTTCTTATTAGATTCTCTGGCATCATTAAATCTTCTGACCATCAGGGACTGTCTTAAAACACTATTCTTAAACATCACTGCATTCAACACACCCCCATGGTCTGGAAAAGTCAGCAGACCCCCAACAGAGACCAGTTTTCATCCCAGGAGTAGTGAAAAACCCTGGGAGTCTCGGGGTCATTCAGGCTCCTCAGTGCACTCACCTGGTCTCAGTGGCCAGGGCTGATGTGGAAAGTACTGGAGTCAGACAGACTTGGGTTTGGATCCCAGCTCTGTCCCTTGTTAGCTATGTGACCTTGGGCAATTTACCTAACCTCTCTGAACTTTGGTTTCCTCATCTGAAAGAAAGAAAGAAAGAAAGAGAGAGAGAAAGAAAGAAAGAAAAAGAAAGACAAAGAAAAAGTAAAAGAAAAAAAATGAGGCTAACATCCAAAGCCTTGCAGGGTTATTGTGGGATTACACGAGATCAAGGTATGCAGTTGGCACTTAATACATATCACCTCTCCTTTCGTCCTCTTGCCTGCCAAGGAGACTAACATTCTGCAGAGACAAGAACAGCCAAGCAACTTTCTCTTAAGGAGGATTTGTATCTTTGTTATTGTTTTTCCTGGAAGTGGATGAACAGGAAACCTTGGACTGGCAAGAACACCATAACCTTGGCCCTTCTCAAATGTATTAAGGGGAAGTTTCCATGGGGTCTTAACCGCCATGCATTCTAACATAGTATGCACCACGTGTGTTCACTTGGAAAACAGTCCTCTTCGCTCCGACTGCGGCACCCCAATAGGTCTGAGCCACCATCCCCCACTCACCTGGACCCCTAATCGGCCTGGGACTCATGTGGCCTCCACTTCTGCTCTTGCTCTCTCAAAACACGCTTCTCTCCAGGCGGCCAGTTCTAAAACTGCAAAGGAGATCACACCAGATGCCAGCTCTAGCCTCTCCGTGCTCTTTTCCCGCAAAGCCCATAGCGATCTGCCCACTGCCTGCCTCTCCCCTTCCTTCTCCTCCTTCCCCACGCCGGACTGCGCCATCCACGAGCGCTTCTCTTCTCCCCACCCCGCACGCCTGTTTGTTCCAGCCTCAAGGCCCTGTAGCAGCTGTTCCCTCCACCTGGAGTCTCTTCCTCCTGATGGATGCTTCCCTTTCAATATTCAGGCTTCGGCTTCAGGGCCACCTGCTCAGAGAAATCTTCTCTGATCATGGAGGCGCCACCGTCACATCTTTCACTTTGTGGTACTTATTTTCATCCCCACACTTGTCATCACCTAGAATTCTCTGGTACCTTGTCTGTCTTATTCACCACGCGCCTTCTCCTGCCTTGCCCCGACCCCGGGTGCCTATAACACAGCCTGGCCCACGGCAGGTGCGCAATTCGCGTTTGTTACATAAACGAACCCTTTTGTCTCACCCTTGAAGCGTAAATCCATGATCTTCAGGATGGTCTCTCTTCAGAGGAGAGCTCCTAATATGTAAGTGTCTAGACAGTCCTTTTATTTTTGGCAATTTTGGCAAAGTGACTTGCTTCTGGAATTTAACAAAACCAGACAACGCCTGTCTCCCTAGTCTCATCCAAAGCTGTGCCACCTCGTCCAGAATCTGCACAGACTCCTGCAGTCTGGCCCTTCCGTAATAACTAGGCATGGATGAGACAAAAGTTTGACGAATCCCCCTGGGATACTCTGCTGCCTGAAAGCCTGGAGAGCTACTGGACTGGGGCTTCAAGCCAGAGGCAGCTTGAAGCTAAAGAAGGCCCCTGCTTCTCAGCGGCTGGACACATGGGATTAATTCAGGCAGAAGCCGGGCAAGAAATACTGGCCCCCGAGAATGCTAAAGAAAGGGAATTTTAAGATCCAGACTGCAGAGGGGGTGGAGGGGGGGAGTAGGAGGGACTCACCCTCCTTAACCCAAGGGATCTCCCCCTGCTAGGATTGATATTAAATGTTAAATTGGGGACAGGTGCGCACACGTGCGTGTGTGTTTTAGGGAGAGGGTCTATGGTTTTTTATCAGGCTTGCAGTAGGATCTGTGTCCCAAAAGTTTAAGAGGCACAGATCAAGAAGGCATGCAATTAAGTTAAAGAATCATCTCCATCCTAAACATGACCTGAACTGGAACAATCACGAGAAAGGAAAAGTGCTTTGCGCTCCAAAGAAAACAACAGCCATTTCCAACAGGAATTGGCTGTCACATTCTCTGCACTTGGAAAAAAAATCAACAGAGCATCCGCCCAGCCTGCTCAAGGCCCATCCCTTAAGCCCAGGTCTCTGGGGAAGTCAGCGAGCCTTTGTTTTGCAGTCTGTGGGCAACTGGCTGGGCAAGGAGCCAGAGGGGAGAGACCTCGATGGAAGGAAATACGGGATACAGGGATGTACCAACCTGTGCGGGCTAGAAGCACCCGAAGGTGGACTCTGGCTGATGCCCCAAAGCCCACTGAGTCAGGAAGAAGACGCTAGTTATAGATTCCGTTCTCTGATGATGTCTTGATGTGGCTCCAGGGAGGATGCTGGGGCTGCTTTGCCCTCTGGGTGCTCCGACGCATGACGGTGTTAGTCACAGGCCTGGGTGCTTTTCTAGGTCGGTTTTGGACCCTTCACCGTTGGCAGGCCTACCTGTGGCCACCCCAGCTACTGGACTGGCACTCCTGCCTGTTCAAGGCGATGTGTCACATCTGGTGTGCAGAAAGGACATTCCCTTCCCCTCGCCCTTCTTGCCTTTGTGAAGGGAGAACCTGGGACGTGGCAGAAGTCCCGATAAACGCTGGGAGGAGAGCTGCGAGCAGACGGCAGGCCCCGAGCCAGTGTGCTGTGCCAGCCCTCGGTGTAACCTCCAGGGAGGGCGCAGTCCACACACGTCCCGGCTTCAGAGAGGCAGGCCCTGGGTGTCAGCCCGCAGCCCTGGCCTCTCCGCTGAGTCCCATGGACTCACACTCAGACTGTTGTTATTTTTGGATGTTTGTATACATTCTATCTTTAATACATCCAGGGGGATTCTTGAGGTCCTTTCCTAAATCTGGTTCTCCTCAGAACAATCAGGCTCCTCAGAAGAAGACAGGCTTCCCCGTCTCCATACCCAGCCCCTTCATCACCCAGCAGCGCGTCCTTCGGGTCCCAGCTCAACAGCACCTCCTCCTTCTCCTTGCAAAGACCTTCCCAGGCACCAAATCCAGTGTCGTCATACCCCCACCCCCCCACACACCCACACACCGAGATGCTCTCTTTCATGTCAGCCTGTTTGCGTCTCACATTCTGTAACTTTTATTTTTCTGTATGTCTCTCCACTCAAAATGTCAAGTCCATGAGGACCGAGAGGCTCGATCGGCTTCTCCCGAGTCACTCTGCAGCCTTCTCCTCTGTCCTCCGGGCCTGAGGAGGCTGACGATGAGGTCTGCATTGCCCAAGCTCCCATCACCCGCCGGCAGCTGCCGGGAGAGGGGACCGTGGGTGCGCGGCCCTTCCCTGCCACAGCTCCTACGCCTTCTCCTGCAGTTCTTGCTGGATTCCAGTGACGCCCTTCTCCCCTTGCCCTCCCAGGCCCGGGGTGGGGGGTATGGCTGCCATCTGTAGCCAACCCTGAAATGCCTCCCTTCCCCAGGGATCTTGTCACCCTGCTCGTACTTCTGCAAACAGTCCCTTCATGAAACTCTCCTCAGTGCCCAATCTTCAGCGTGTCACCTGATACCTGACAATGGTTCTAAGGAACACAGGGGCCAAGTCTAACTCCCTGACCAGCATCTCTCACCTATGGGCTAAGGGATGTCTGGCATACCTCAGGTTCTTAATAAGTGACTTTTGAATAAATGAATGCATAAGGATACTATGTTTTTATTTACATTCTTATTCAGATAGCATTCAGATACCATAAAACTCATCCTTCTAATGTCTCTAACTCAGTGGTTTTTACTTTATTCACAAGCATGTGAGACCATCGGCACTCATTCCAAAACACTTTCTCATCACTTCAGTAAGAAACCCTGTGCCCATCAGGGTCACTCCCCCTTTCCCAGCCCCTGGCGACCACAGTCTGCTTTCTGTTTCTGTACATTGGCCTATTCTGGACACTTCCTATAAGCGGAATTATGTAGTATGTGGCTTTCTGTGCCTGCTTCTTTCACTTGGTGTCCTGTTGCCACATGTAGCAGCATTTCATTCCTCTTTATGCTGAATAATCAATAATCTTGTTGTCTGGAGAGACTGCATCTTATTTACCCATTCATCAGCTGGCCGGCCTTGAAGGAGGTTTCCAGCTTTCGGCTATTATGAATAATGCAGCCAGAAACATTCACGTACAAGTTTTTGTGTGAACGCATGTTTTCAGTTCTCTTGGGTGGGTACCTAGGACTGGAATTTCTGGGCCCCGTGGTAACCCTCTGTTTAAGTTTTTGAGGAAAGATACTTTGTTTTAAATCTCTCCACGTCCGCCCAGCATGGCGCTGCACTGTCTTCAGCCTATGGTCCCAGGTGTTGGCATCTGCCCGGAGAAGAACCCAAACCGACAAGAACGTGGAGCAAAGGGGGTCTCAAACACCAGAGGTGCATGGCAGGAATGCCCCCCGCCCTGCCCGAGACATCCTTGCACTCTGCACCAGGATATCCCAAACAGGGATGCTCAAAGCCACATCGCTGGCAGAGCACCGGAAATAACCTAATGCTCGTTACCAGTAGCATGGGTAAACACATGGTGGGAGAAAGAAAGAAAACAAGTGGATTAGAGCTCTGCATAACAGCAGAGAGGAACCTCACAAACAGTGCAGGAAAAAAAAGTTACAAAAGAATACGGGCAGTTTCACTTATATAAAGTTCCAGAGCAGGTAAAACAAAATCATGTAGTTTAGGGATGCATATGTAGGTGGAAAAACTATTATAAACCGTTTCAATGGCAAACAGGATATTGGTTACCTCTGGCAGGGAGACATGGCGGGGTGGGACTCAGGAAGGTCTTCTGAGCGGCAGCCCGTTGTGTGGTTCCTGTCCTGGGTAAGATATACGGAGGGTCACGTGGAGTTATTTTTAACTGACCGACCCACACACTATTCTGAAAGTTTTATTTCACCATTAAAGGACAGACAGAACAGAACCTCAGTCTAGATGTCAGGAGACCCAGACAGAAGATTCCAGATCAACTTGACCGTGCGAGAGCTGTGTGGCATGAGACAAATTATTTAATCTCTCTGCCTCAACTTTTTTCTAATATGGGATAATAATAACTGACACTTATCCGGGTCTTCCTATTTCTAGGCACCATGCTAAGTGCTGTTACATATGGTAACAGTGGTTATTATGTGACCCTTGGGCATAAAAAAAAAAAAACCCACATAACTGAAGGCAAGCTCAGCAGAAAGTCTTACAAGGGTGAAGCTAAGGGCAGGGTGCAGCCAGGGGACAGACTCTGGGAGCTCAGTCTCTCATGGCTGCCTTTCTCTCCATAATTGTTTACATAATTGCAACATAATTGTTGCATTCTTTTCTTTTCTTATAAACTGCATCCCAGCCCACCTGTGAGTAAACGACCACCCAAAACTCTCAGGTTTTTATCTTTTCCATTCAAGACACCCGCCAGACTGGACTCTCAGTGCAAATTATAAGCTCCCCAGAGAGAGAAATCCTATTGCTTTAGCTTGGATTCAGTGTCCACCCTTGACCCAGTCAACTGTGGCAAAGGGGCAGAGTCACACTATGCAAAATGCCTGCTAGGGACAAACATCATGAAACTAAACGGGACTATGGGTTGCTGGCAGTTGGCCCATGGAAATCTCATTCTGTAGCGATGCCGAGTCCTATGAGGGCAGTTCCTCAAAGAGAGGGAAGAGACACTGGAAGAACAGGTGATCCAATGGCAACTCTTATTTAACCTCCTCTATAACAACCCAATGAGATAATGTCGATATCCCCATTTTAAAGATAGAGACTGAGAATCAGGACGGACACAGGGTTTCTCAACAGTGGCACCACTCACATTTTGGACTGAACAATTCTTTGTGGTGGGGGGGCTGTCCTAGGCATTGTACGATGATTAGCAGTATCCCTGGCCTCTACCCACTAGATGCTAATGGCACTCCTCCAGTGGTGACAATCAAAAATATCTCCAATGTATGGCTCAGTCAGGTAAGCATCTGCCTTTGGCTCAGGTCATCTCAGGGTCCTGGGATGGAACCCCCCGCATTGGGCATCCTGCTCAGCAGGGAGTCTGCTTTTCCCTCTCTCTCTGTGCTTTCTCTCAAGTTAAATAAATAAAACCTTAAAAAATATATGTCTCCATGCTATGAGATGTCTCCTGGACACCTACTGCACAACAGCCCTCCAGTAGTAAGAGAGACAGGAATCAAACCCAGGTCTCAGTGACTCAAGAGCCTTCTTAGCCACTGTCTCTCCAAGGAGCAGATCTAACTTACTTTCCTCACAAGGCAGTAATGAGGATATAGAGACGTGAGAGCACCCAGAAGCTTGGTGGAACGTATGGTCTCCACATTCTTTTAGTGCGTCCAGTTCTGTGGATCCGTGTGGCTGCTCAAACAGCACAGGAGGCTTCATCCCTCAGGAATTTGAATTCCAAGGGCCTGACGATCAACCAACCATACTCCTCATTTAGTTTCATGATGGGATTCCTCCTCAAATCCTCTCCCTCATGAAGACTGGTATTCTCAGAGTCTTGCTTGTCCCATGGTCAGTTCCACTCTCCACCCAACCTGTGATTTATGAGAACTTTGCTTAATAGTTTTCTTCTAGAAGAGTCAAGTCCTTCTCCAGATTATTGGGTCCCCAAAGCGCATACATTCTTCTTCCACAAAACAAAAAGCAAAGGCAAAAGCAAAAGCAAAGCAAAACAAAACAAAAACCTGGCAAAGCACGTTACATCTCTTCCTCCACGAATTAAAGGTTTCAACAACCTGAGCTACATAAGGTCCGTGACTGCATTCTTCCAAACCCAGTGGTTTCCTTGGAGTGGATCCCCTGGAACTCAAAGGCCTCTCTGAGAATGTGACTTGACAAAGTCCTTCATCGACTGACTCTAATCTGTTAGTTTTTATTGTGGTTTTTCATATTCCTTGTGACTGAATTCTAAAAATGATGCAGTCCTTCATTTGCAAGGTTTGAGGCTTTCCCATCTGAACCAAAAAGGAAGACATTTTGGCTGAGATTAGAGGGGGTTGGCCGCACACTAGTGACAGCAGGTCTTTACCATGAGCTTCTGGAAGTTTATGAAAGAAAGCATGTCCCTAGCTTAATTTGGCTGCCTCATAAAATGACCACAATATGCCATTCATTTCCATCCAGTCAAGATATAGCTTGTTTGGAAGCCAGGTTACAATATAATATTTTTCAGTAAACTTTTTAAATTGAAGAATGACTTACAAGCAGAAAGGCACACAAATCACACACAGTTTGATGAATTTATCTTAACACACACCCATATAACCAACACCCAGATCAAGAAAGCACTAGCATTCCAGAAGCCCCTCTCAGAATTCCCTTCCGGTCACTATCCCAACCCTCTCCCTAACTATAATTTTAATCTTATGACCTCCATATTTTTTACGTATCTGATGGCCCAGATAATTATCTCTGGAGGCCAAGGTTAATCAGAAGCTGGGAGGATTATTTCTCCATGAGTCATTCTTCTTAAGAATAGTTCATCAGTGAGGATGCTTCCAGCTGCAAGTAATAGAAACTCAACTCAAATGGCTTACACAATAAGAAAATTTATGATCTCCACAAAAAATGGGAGTCCTGCTGTAGAGTGAGCTTCAGGGTTAATTGAATCAGCGCCTTGAGTCAACAAAGTCCCATGTTCTTTCCATCTCTCCGCCATCTTGGTGTTTGCCTCATTCTCTGGCTGGTAACAGGGCAATGCAGCACCTCTTTCTGTGACTCTCTCCTTGGAGGAGAAACTTCTTCCAGAGGTCTCCACCCACTGGTAAAGATTTGGTCACATGGCAACCAATCAGACCAGGAGACAAGATTGCCCAGTTTGCCTTTGACTTATCATATGGGGTGAGGTGGAGGTTGAGAAGTCCACTCCAGTGCCTCCTGTGGAACGCCATGGAGTACTCATGGAAAATGTAGGGCCCAACTCATCTATAAACATGCTTTATAATGCTAAATGGTAACAAGGATTATAAATAAACAGGGGAGGTTTGTGGCTGGATGTACTAGTGGAGAGTCAAGGTTACAGGTAAGTAACTTGCTGTGAGGAAAGAGTAAATTGACCGTGGCAAAATAAACAGAGCAGCTCTTGCCCTCTCTCTCCTCTGAACGTCAGTGATCCTCCTTCTCTGAATTGCCTCTTTGGGCACTAAGTCATAAACATCATTTTAAAAGTCACTGGGATAGTGTCTGTTACCAGTTATGTTAATCACAAGACATAATGTTTCAGTATACACTTGGGACAAATCCCACTTCATTACAAATCACATGCTGGCGACCAGCACACACATGGGTCACGCTATTTAAATGCTACCAGGTGTGTGAGTCACGGCTCCTCAAAGGACTTCAACTCCTTCAGTTACCCTGATAATACAACAGTCATTCTGTCCTCCTAGACGTTTGAATATTCTCTATATTCATATAAATAAAATGAGTCATACATATATGTCTTAATATTCATTTGCATAAAGTAGCTGGAAATGTAACATATTGACATCTCCTTTATCACTGTGCAAGTCACATAGTATTAGAACACCAGGGAATACCTGTGCTGGAATCCATCATCAAAGAAAATCTGAGTTGGAAAGCTATACATATCAGGGAAAAACAATCATAATAATAATGTACAATAGTCATATTTTTTGTGTTAAATGGTAAAATGTGTATGTCTGTGGGTGGTACGACGAATAGTGGATAGGTTTCAAACATAAGGTATTACACTGGATATGTATGTAAATTTTATCTATATATAAGTATATGTACACCAATAATTTTACATTTTGTAAAGAAAAAAAGAGTCTCTAAATAATCATTCATAGTGGATAAATACGCAACTGATACTGGTCTCGGCACCAAGGAAGAATGAAAACAAGGGCAATTCCAATTGAAGAGTAAAAAATCCAGCATATCCTTCAGAAAAATACATACCACAAAACTAATAAACTAATTGAAGATACTTTATCATAAATGTTTCTAATTTTAATTGCCACAATATTTATAAGGCACCATACCAGAATATTATAATATCTAAATGTACATTCTAATTTGGGAAAGTACATTAAACACACTTGAGCCCAACGGGCCTAACCTCTCCCCACCCCCAGTTTCAGAAAATGTCTTCCTTTTTACTAAAGTAAAAATATAATATCCTGAGATCATCAGTCATTTTAAATGTGTTTCATATCCAACAGACTTCCAATAATCCCTGGATGTTCCAATGTTCGTTTTTGTTAGAATTCTAGTTCTTTCTCAAAAATGACATATGAAGCATATATATTTCACTATTCCTTTGTATGTCACCTGGGAATGTGTCTTCTTTTTTTTTTTTTTTAAGATTTTATATATTTGAGCAAAAGAGAGAGAGATCGTGAGCATGAAAGGGGGGGAGGAGGAGAGGGAGAGGGAGAAGCAGACTCCCCACTGAGCAGGGAGGCCGACACATGGGGCTTGATCCCAGGGCCCAGAGATCATGACCTGAGCCAAAAGCAGACAATCGACGACTCACCCAGGCGCCCCTGTGTCTTTTATTTATAATCCCAAACTACCCCAGTTTGCTTTTTGGCTTTTTTTTTTTTTTAATTTTAGAGACAGCGAGAGCACATGCGTGCTCATGCAAGTGGGGTAGGGACAGAGGGAGAGGAAGAAAATCCCAAGCAGACTCCCCATTAAGTGCAGAGCTGGAGGCGGGGCTCGATCTGACCACCCTTAGATCATGACTTGAGCCAAAACCAAAAGCCCAATGCTTAACCGACTTGGCCACCCAGGCACCCCTAGACCCCTTAGGCCTTTTGAAAAGAATTTGAGTATTTCACAATGCCAAAACCCAATAGAGTCAATGTAGGAAATACAGATCTAATGAGGATCCCAAATGATACATTAGTTTGCTCAACAAAGGTCAGACCAAGGTTGTAGATTTTAAGAATGCTCTTTTCTGCCATACCAGCAGAGGGCACATTTTCTACTTCCCCACACAGTAGTTCCCCCTTCCTGGCAAGTAAGTTTCAAGATTCCCCAGAGGATGCCTGAAACTGCATCTGCCAAACCCTACATGTTTTTTCCTATACATACATATGATATAGTTTAATTTATAAATTAGGCACAGTAAGAGATTAACAACAATAATAGCTAATAATAAAAAAGGCAATTTTATCAACTGTAATAAAAATTATGGGAATGTAATAAAAATTATTATCTCTCAAAATAACTTACTGTACTTTACACACTCTTCTTCTTCTTGTAATGATGTGAGATGATAAAACCCCTACACGACGAGATGAAGTGAGGTGGAGGACAGAGTCATGGCGACACAGGGTTAGGTTATGACTGACCTTCTGACCCCACCTCAGAAGCAGGATCATCTGCTTCCGGACCGCAGCTGACCATGGGTAAATGAAACCACGGAAAGGGAAACCATGGATGAGGGGGCGGGGGGGGGGGATGACTATAACTCCGCCAACCTACTACATGTGTTCTGAGCACCTACTGTGTGTAGAACATTGCACCAAGGAGGGAAGTAACGAAGTACACTGCCCAATCCCCACACTCAAGGACACTCTAGTCTAGCTGAGACGATTCACACGGGAATAGTCCGGCACCAAAGAATAAAAATGGCCACACGTGTGATAGGCACTCAGACGAGGGAGAATTCAATGGGCGGGGTGGGGGGGTTTAATTTGAAGTTTCATAGAGAAAGTGAGACCTAGCATTTGACTGCAATCCGGGTATGATTCATCTAGGCCAACGCGGTAAATATGCTGCCCATCCACTGCCACTCTGTGCGTCCGCAGCAGGCATCACTAACAATGGCTCCCCTTCCCACAGAGCTCAGACCAAACACAGTGCTCCTGTAACCCAGACCGGTCAACAGGAATCAAAACTCATGACAAAACCCATCTGGCAATAGGAATGGGGTGGGAGGTGGATATTCTGGCTCATGGAAATGAACTTTCAAGGATACAAAAGGTAGGGAAGGGCATGTGGAAGGAGGAGACAGTAGGGGTATGGCTGGCTGAGAGCAGAATATCTAGGTAATAAAATCTGATAGGTGGTATTGGGTCAAATCATAGAAGCTATTGAATACAGCAGTTCTTGAGTAAAGAATGTGTTTAAGAAAGGAGAGCTTGGAAGGAACAGGGATAGCAAATACGTAAAATGACTGGGTGCACTCACTTTTTAAAAAAGTCTTGAGAAAAAGCCCACACCTCTGAATAGACTTCAAGGTGATAATTCTTCTCATGAACCAAAGATTTCCTAAGTGTCCTTAACTATACGTTAGAAGACACATTCCTTTGGAAGGCATATTGCACTGTGTTCATGTCTACAGTGCTGCTGTTCACAGACACCGATTTCCTGATTCTTTGTAAATGATCTATTCTTTCTCTTTGGAAGCTATCAGGAGAGCGGTTCTCAACTGTCATCATGAGCCAGGTTCTCCTGAAAAAAAGATTGTTTTCACTGATCTGTGGTAGGGCCAGATATGGTAATTTCTTAAGGTTTTCACGCTAATTTCAGGGTAATCCAAAGTGTTGCCGTGGTCTGAGGTCTTGGACTTTCTTCTCTCTTCTGTTCTGAAATTCCACAAGGATAGGAGTGGGAGTCCTTTTCCCTTATGCTGCTGAGCATTCGGGGGCCCTTTCCAGCTCAAACATAATAATAATGAGTTCTGGGATGTTTTCTTGTATTATTTCTGTGAAAGTTTCTTCAGAGTTCACTTCCAGATCTCCTATTGAGTTGGGTATCTCTCTGTATAAACCTCTCACTTTCCATCTTTTCCTTTTAGTTCTATCTTGTGGGAGCATTTCTTCTTTTTTATTTTTCCAACCCTGCTATTGCTTCCCTTTTTATTTCTGCTCTCATGAAAAAAAGCGAAACAAAAAAAGAACCCAACCAAAAAACTTATTTTGAAATAATCTTGGGTTTACAAAGACTTATAAATACAAAGATCCCATATACTCTTCACCAGCTTCATCTAATGTAGACATCTTGCATAACCAACATAAAATTATCAAAACCAAAGAATTAACATTGCAAAAGTGCTATTATGTACAGACTTTATTTGAATGGCACCAATTTTTCCACTGGTGACAAGGAAAAAGACATTTCCTTTTTCTGTTCCAGGATCTAATCCAGGATCCCAAATTGCATTTAGTGGTCATTCCTCCTTTGTTGTCCCCCCCCCCCATCCCAATCTGTGACAGTTCTTCAGTCTTTCGTCTTTTATGACCCTGACAACTTTTGATGAATACTGGTCAGTGGTTTGGTAGAATGCCAACCAATTTGAGTCTGGTATTTTCTCACGTTTAGATCAGGTTATAAATTTTGGGGAATCCAGCAGAGGTGATGTGCTCTTTCCAATGCATCATTTCAAGGGTACATGTTATTTATTGCTAGTGATGTTGAATTTGATCACCTGGTTAAGGTGGTGTGTGCCAGCTTTCTTCACTGTCAAATAACTGCTTTTCTCTTTGTGATTAGTAAATGTTTTAGAGTAGATACTTTGAGGGTATGTAAATAAATATCGGGTTTCTTCTTAAGCTATTTCTCACTGATTTTAGCATAGACTCATATTTGTAATTTTTAGAATTCTTCTTCTCTTAATGTTCCTTTTTAAATAGCATCCTATGTTTGTCTTCATGGATATAGTATCATCTCTCTGAAGTTCTCAGGGGTCTTTTTTGGTTGCTTTTCTTCTGCTTTATCTCTTCCTCTGATTTTTCCCTATTTGTTTTGGTCTTTATTGTGTTACGGCTTTCCGAAAATGGTTGATAGCCTTTGACTATCCACTCATATTCAACTGTTGCAAGCAAGGAACTATAAATCTTTTCAGATGCTTTTGAAGGATTTCACTGCAGGGTGAACATGGGGAAGCCACCAAATGTCACTCTGTAGATCTTCTCTCGAACTAGTGAGTTTCTCCGAAAGGAATCTTCTTATTGTATTCCAGAAACCAAGGGGAGAGGGTGGAAGGGGTCTCTGCAATTTGTATGAACTTCCACTTAATCTCCACTTTCCACTCCACATTTGACACTGCCCTCGGCTTTGTCTGGTGATATCCCATCAGAGTGCTCTCAGGTTCAACTGTGCCCAGGATTAAACTTCAGAGGAGAGGAACAGCTGCCTAGCTGTGGAGGCTAGGTTTGGCTGAGGGTGTTGGCGGGGGGCAAGTTTAGCTGTTTTCAAGGCTGCTACACAACCTCTATCCTCACAGGTAAACAGTACTTCCCATTTATGAGTTTTTTAGGGATCTGTGATGTGACTTCATTCTTGTTGGCCTTTCTTCCTCCTCCTATACTCTTCTAAGTTTATTGGTCTTCCATCTTCCAAAAATGTCTTGAGATCTTTCATCAACTGAAGTGTACTCTCTCATTCACTTTGTCTTTATGGATTTATATCTTTCTTTATTCTTTACTCTCATTATTTGTGTGGCTTTTGGAAGGGAGCAGAGACAAACAAGTTTATTCAAACTACTATGCTCAATCACAACCTCATTTTTTTCCACGGTGATCAAAAAAGAATCTAAAGGGGTACCTGGCTGGCTCAGTCAGTAGAGCATGCGACTCTTCATGTTGGGGCCACGAGTTTGAGCCCCACGTTGGGTGTAGAGATTATTTAAATAAATAAAGTTAAAAATAACCTAGGGGTGTCTGGGTGGCATAATTAGTTAAGCATAAGACTCTTGATTTTCGCTGAGGTCAAGATCTCAGACCACTGATGAAGGTCAATATCAACAGTCATAAGTTCTATTGATAGTCTATCCCTTATGTGATAAAAATGGCAATTTAGGGGCACCTGGGTGGCTCAGTGGGATAAGACTCTGCCTTTGGTTCAGGTCATCATCTCAGGGTCCTGGGATCAAGCCCTACATTTGGGCTCTCTGCTCAGCGGGGAGTCTGCTTCCCTACCCCCCTCTCTCCACCTGCCTACTCGTGATCTCTGTTAAATAAATAAAAATCTTTTTTAAAAATGGCAATTTACCTCTGTAGCCTTCCTTCCACCTCCCATCCCCTCCCTGCAACCCTAGGGCCTTAGTCTATTATAACAAAAATATAAAGTTCCAATAGATGGCATCCTACAATGTCCCTAACCAGTAATCCTCAAAATTGTCAAGGTCATCAAAAACAAAGAGTCTGAGAAACTGTCACGGTCAAGAGGAGCCACAGAAGACATGAAGACTAAATGTGATGTGCTATTTTGAAGTTAAAAAAAAAAAAGACATTATGTAAAAAGTGAAGAAATATGAATCAAGTATGGACTTTAAAAAATTGGTATTAGTTCAGGGCACCTGGGTGGCTCAGTTGGTTAAGCGACTGCCTTTAGCTTAGGTCATGATCCTGGGGTCCCGTGATCAAGCTCTGCATCTGGCTCCCAGCTCTGTGGGGAGTCTGCTTCTCCCTCTGACCTTCTTCCCTCTCATGCTCTCTCTTACTCACTCTCTCTCTCAAAATAAATATATCTTTTAAAAAACTGATATTAGTTCATTAATTATAAGAATGTATCATACTAGTATAAGCTGTTCATAGGGGGAAACGTGTCCATTTCATGAGAACCCTCTGTACTATCTGCACAATTTTTCTGTAAAATTAAAACTGTTTTAAAAAATAAAACTTAAAATATTCATATGAAACCAATAAATACTGGCAGCTGAATCTATTTACAGAGAAAACAGGATGGTTTGTGGGCATGCTGGAGTGAATGGGTTTTCTGGTTATTTGTAATGTGGGCAAAATTGGGATTCATCTTAAAATTCTACTTGGGAGTCCTAGATAGTTCTTAGGCAAATTTGGTTATGGCTGTTCATTCAGAGTGTGCCAAATCATACTGAATCTACCTAGTTTATGGCCGAGCTTAAGGTAGGGTGTCCTGAGAGATGCAGAAGACCATTCCTTCAGAGGTCATAGTTCATTACTGAAGACAGTTGAAAACACACCACATTCACACACACACACACGTTGTGTGTGTGTGTGTGTGATTATAGTATCTGCCTTAGGTAACTGCTTCCCTTATGATCCCCCTCATTCAAACCTGGCTCCCCATGCCCTTGAGGGGACCAGAAGTGGACACTGGGATACTATCTGGCTGACTACATTCTCATTTCTAGGAATTCATTTCCATTGGGCATTTGGACTGGAAATTAAATGTAGCCCTCTTGATTGCTATTGATCTTCTGATTTCTAGTCCTAGTTTCTCCGGAAACTAGTTCCCACCCTTAGTTCCATCAGATATTCATAACTGATTCATAACAAGTAGATTCCCTTCTACCTATATTAGTTTAAATAGGTCTCTTTATCTCATTCTATGTAAAAATAATTGGGGCACCTCAGTGGCTCAGTCCATTAAGCATCTGACTCTTGATCTCAGCTCAAGTCTTGATCTGAGGGTTGAGTTCAAGCCTGACACCAGGCTTCACAAGTGGGTGTGGAGTCTACCTTTTATCTGAAAAGGGGGGGGCACCTGGGGGGCTCAGTTGGTGAGGCCTCGACTTTGGCTCAGGTTGTGATCTCAGGGTCTTGGGATTGAGCCCCCATGTGGGGCTCCCCACTCAGCATGGAAACCACTTCTCCCTCTCCCTCCACTCCTCCCCCAGCTCGTCCTCTCTCCCATTCTCTCTCAAATAAATAAATGGAATCTTTGGGCGGGGAAAAAGAAAAGAAAAAAAGAATCTGTGTACCTTTTTAAAGTGAAGAGTAAGTATTTCTTTACAAAGATACTTAGACTTAGCACAGAACAAAAAAATGAGTTTCTGCCTTATGAGAGCTAGGGTATATTTTGGAGGCAGAATCCTTACAAAGACATCATTACCAAGGCAGGCATTTAAGGTCAGATAAATTGCAGAGGCCATAGCAGTCAGTATGTGGGTCTCAGAAACCAAATTTGAATGAGCCTAAGGCAAGAAACCAATTTACTGACTCATACATGAAAACTCCAGAGGTAGAAATCCGCCTTAAACGAAGGTCAACAAAGATGTTCAAACAGAACTGCACCAGTTTACATGGATGGTCCAGCTCATAAACAAATCAGCTTTATTTCTTCCAAATGTTTTCTAGGACAGACTAAAGCATACATTTTTGTACCACAATACTTTAAAACGAAGAGAAGCATAGCGGAGGTGTTATCTTAGAATTAGTAAAACGTAAGGCAAAGTTGTTCAGTGAAGGGCAGGGCAGAGTTAGGATAAGGACTAAGGAAAAACTCCAAGGAGATTTTTTAAAGGATTTAGGGAAAAGGGGGGTCCGGGGGGGGGGTCTGCGCTATTCAGGTTATAGCTTCCCGGTTTCTCTATTTGTTTCTGATTATCAGACTTTTGGGCAGCTGTGTCAGTGGGCAGATTTGCTAGAAGCTCTGTTGCTCTGGGACATACCACCACTTCCCCTTTCTGAAAAACTCCGATGAGGAAGCCAGGGGGTAAAAAATCTCAGAAGGAAGCTTCCCTAAGGAAAAGTGAAATTCGAGCACCTGGATTTTTCATTTTTCTCTTTCCTGGTCCATGTGGTTCTAAAGTTAACATCAGTGTTTCAATGATAGAGATTAGGACCCAGGAGCAAACTCGAGGAAAACTGCTTTGAGGCTGGCAAACAAACAAAACAAAACAAAAAATGCCATGTCACACTTGTAACAAACAGCATTTGTTATTTGTGTTACATTGTGCATCCTTGAATCACACTTCAACCTGAATCATCTTTTCATGATGTAACAATCTCAAAAGCTAGAAATCATAGGGTATGTGACACAAATTACAGGATTTCCACTTCTCAGATATCCACATGATTTGTAGAGAAGGTTCAGAAAAGGCTACTTTCGAGCCCACCAATTATCAATTACTTTCCATTTAAAAACTGTAAATTTAGGGGCAAGTGGGTGGCTCAGTTGGGGATCTGACTCTTGGTTTCAGCTCAGGTCATGATCTCAGGTTGTGAGACTGAGCCCCACATCATACTCCACTCTCCGCATAGAGTCTGCTTCAGGATTCTCCCTCTCTCTGCCTCTCTCTGTGCTCATTTGCACATGCTCTCTCTCTAAAATAAATAAATAACTCTTAAAAAAAGTTGTTTCTAATAATGTAGTTCAAATCTAAATTCGCATTAACTGTTTTTAAGAGACTGTTTTTGCAAGGGATGCAAGGACCATTTTATTTTATTTTAGGATTTTATTTGACAGAGAGACAGAAAGCATAAGCAGGGGGAGGCAGGCAGAAGGAGAGGGAGAAGCAGGCTCCTCACTGAGCAAGAAGCCCAGTGTGGTACTCCATTGCAGGACCCTGGGATCATGACCTGAGCTGAAGGCAGACATTTGACAGCCACCCAGGCGTCCCTACGAGGATCATTTTAAATAAGTTGTTTCCAGTGAAACAACAGCATCTCTTCAACAACCAAGATTTTTCAGGGACTCATAAGACAGTGGCTATTTTTCAGTAATCTACTAATTCAGAAAAAATGATTATTACTGATCCATTTCATTTCTGTTTCTGTACACAGAAACACCTATATATGAGAATCAGTAATAGATATACCAAGCACATTATTAACTCTTATACAGCTGAAGCTTATTTTTTATATGAGAACCATCAACAGAGGAAATGGAGAGTTTAGGGCTAGATTTGGATCTAAATTCTAGCTTTCATCTTAGCTGTGTGGCCTTAGGCAAATTGTTGGTAAAATTCTAATATCCCCATCTACTGTGTAAGGAAGCTATAAGGGGATGGATCAGAAATGCTATCACAGGTACTGCATAACACGTAGTAGGGGGCACATAAATGATAAAGAGTGTTACAGCTGTAACTTCATGTCTCATTTGACAACTCTAGTCTTTCCCAGATGCTTTATGAAAGAATTATGTTTTTTAGGGGCACCTGGCTGGCTCAGTTGGTGGACAGTGCAACTCTTGGTCTCGGGGTTGTGAGTTCGAGTCCCACGTTGATGTAGAGATTACTTAAGGAAAAAAAGTCTTAAAAAAAAGTTTTTTAGGGACGCCTGGGTGGCTCAGTTGGTTGGACGACTGCCTTCGGCTCAGGTCATGATCCTGGAGTTCCGGGATCGAGTCCCGCATCGGGCTCCCGGCTCCGCGGGGAGTCTGTTTCTCTCTCTGACCTTCTCCTCACTCATGCTCTCTCTCACTGTCTCTCTCTCAAATAAATAAATAAAAATCTTAAAAAAAAAAAATTTAAAAAAATAAAAAAATAAAAAATAAGAAGTTTTTTAAATGCTGGAATATATGTGATTAAGCTGAGCGGTCTTTCCAATACATACTACAGATATATATTATGCTAATCAATGTTAGGTTACCAAAAACACCTACAATTACCAACAGTTTAGTAGACCATGTGGATATTTCTTACCTTAAATTTACATAAATGGAATCACAATCTTCTACCTCAGGCTTTCAAGAATAAATCAGGATTTGTCAAGCACCTGCCAAATACTCAGTATCATGAAGAGTCAGTCATAATAATTATCAGGACTAGGGATTAAACATTAGATTCAAAAAGTAGTAAGAATGGGCCTACCCTTTCCTGTTGGTAATTCATGTGACAGTGAAATAACCAAGCCCGAATGAACGATGTCTCATTAGTAATGTTAGAAGGCTATCAGTATGTTTTAAAGGTAATTATAAGAATTGTTTATTTCCCTTATTTAATTAAAATGGTCGCTAGAACTTCAATCTGAGTGTTTAATTTTCCCCAACAGTTTAGCTATTTCCAAGAAAAACAATCATTTGAAGACTGGCATTGCAGATAACAAAATATTATTGCCTTGTACTGGCTTCTCTTTACCAGATGGTTTCAATAAAAACAGAACTCCCAACTGGTCTACTTGGTTGCCACTTCACGTCCATTAACAAGGTAAAAGTCTAGATTTTTGCCTTTTGTGATTATCAACCAAGCAACTAACTTCAAAGAAAGAACAGCAGAAAGAATACTGAAGAACCACAGAGGGACGCCTGGGTGGCTCAGTTGGTTAAGCAGCTGCCTTCGGCTCAGGTCATGATCCCAGCATCCTGGGATCGAGTCCCACATTGGGCTCCTTGCTCAGCAGGGAGCCTGCTTCTCCCTCTGCCTCTGCCTGCCTGTGCTCGCTCGCTCTCTCTCTCTGAAAAATAAATAAATAAAATCTTAAAAAAAAAAGAACCACAGAACTCCCCATCAAGTTACACTAAACACGTTATTAGCACAGATATAGGTGACTTTCATGCTTCTTAAGTTCTTTTCTTCCAGAACACCTTAGGATTACAGAGCCAACACTTCTGCTTTAAAAAAAAAAAAATTAATAACTGTAGTCAGGGCAAGAAAAGGAAAACAGTATCTTTATTGTGTGTAGTTCTAACAAACATTCACTGTGTGCACATTCCAGCAGAAAGAGACAAAGATCTTTGTTCAAAATATGCTGAAATAAAATAGGTAAACAAACTCCATTATTGAATACACAAAAGGAATGTTAATATTACTCATCCACAGTTGAGGGTGAAGTAAAAAGAAAGGAAGTTAAATAATCATAAACATTATGCCGAACGAGCACATGTAGAATATAGGTACAGGAAAAGAGCAGCTCCTAAAACTTATGAGTAAGATGCTAGATATTGGTAGGTAACTTGACAAATACCTCTCACTGCTTTCTGGAACCTCCCTCTGCAATCACCCCCACAAATTCCAAACCAGGCCCTTTCAGAGAACAGCCAAATGTGAACTAAACTCCCCATTACTTCTGTGATATTTGGCAACAGAATGAGATGGTTTAAAAAAAAAAAAAAATCTCTTGTTGAGACAAGACATGTCTGATTCCATTTCTCCCAGGGAAGGAAGTAATAAACGTTAATGTTCTGCATTTCAATCTCCTAAAATGGAATTTAACCAGATAGGTATCACTTGAGATTTGAAGCATGAGATACCATAAGTAATGATATACTTGGCCTATAAATATAAAGCATTTCTCATTGCTCCGCATCAGAATTCCATGAGTATAAACTCAACAATGCTCTTATCTCACAACATATGCACTTATGGCAACTGCTAAAAGAACTTGAAAGGCTCAGTTATAGGTTCCAATGAATTTTTGTTTCTGCTTAAGAGGTCGCAAAAGAACTAAATACCATATCAGCTTTGTCCCCACCGCTTCTTGTCTTTACAGATGTGGAGTCGTTGAGACACCGAAACCAATTACTAAGGGACAGGGGCTAGCAAATTCTGGAGACCTGGCACTCCCATCCCCATGTGGGTGGCACACGTTTTCCCTCATCCCCTCCTTTTGTCACCTCCAGCCATCACGTGCACAGCACAGTATGAGACAGCAGTTGGGTCCTCCTCGGGAAGGAACAACCCACCACCCCAGAGACCAGCTCTCGGGGGTCCCATCAGCCAACAGCAACTGGCTCCATTTGCTCTCCAGAAGGGTTTTCATGACCAACCGATGTCCAGATTGTTTCGAGAATTTGAGCTTACCTCTTAAAACAGTCTTTTTTGATGGACTTGGCTAACATACTGTATTATTTTACGGTTTAGAAAAACCACTGCAAATTCGCACACCAGCTCTACCTTTTGCCTGGCTGTTGATGTAGACAGTGAAAGGACCCAAACGGGTTTTCTCTAATACAAAGTGACACCAGGAGCAGATCAAAAGAAGCCCTGGGTGTTAGATGGATTTCATGGACGGTAGAGACAAAGTCTGAAAATCTTTTCTTCTGGCTCCAAGTAAAAACAAGTCCAGATATAAACAGGAAAAGACAACCAATATGAAATAGAAGAACATACCTTTTGTGTTGGTGTTTGCCCTAAAAAACAAAAGCAAAAATAAAAACAAAAACACCCCACCAATTTTACTTAAGACTATCACTCTTTAACATTTCTTATAAGCCAGATGTTTTTCATTTCATTTTGGAGACTGCCAACATATTTTTAATTGATCCAAGTTATCTGCTGGCTTAGTTTCAGCCTAAATGTTCCCTTTCCAGCTCCTCAATACTCCTTTGTTCTTTATTTCTACCCCACTGTGGCCCATGTAATCATGCAGCTTAATTATTATAGCAATTATATACCAATTTTTATTCAAGGCAGCCCTTCCTTATGCCTTCAAATGGGAGAACCATCAATAGTCACACCACTTTTGTTATATAATAACAAAGGTTTTTCTCAATAAAGTGTCTAAAAGTGGCATTTTATATAAAATATTTTCTAAAGATAAAAATTTGACTATTCCCACATCCCTGATATATAAAAGTCTGCCAAAAATCCCTTAAAATTTCTTCCAGAACATCATGTCCAAGCGTGCAAATACAAGGTTAATATTGTTTTGATGAATTCTAAATTCACTCAACTGCAGGACGTGGGCTGAACCTTTTCTTAAATAGTTTGCATGGGCAGACACTGCTTTGCAGGGACACATACTGAGTAGTGTCCATGGTCTTTCTGGAACCAAGCTGCTCCTTGGTGCATAGGACAACGGCTCAGAAGCAGGCTGGTAATCCTTAAAAGATGGGGAGAAAAATCACACAAACAGTTGTTGACAGAAAACAGCCTGTACACTGTCTCCTCAGGTTGTTCCACAGAGGGAAAAAAAGTAAAGTCAAATAAGCCAGAGAAATTCCTGAACCAAGAAGAAACACTCACATAATTCTAAATAATGACCTGCTCTTCAATTAAACACTCATCCAAGGAATAAAACTATTCATTGGTTTTTTTTTTCTTCTTTTCCCCCTCAATGGAAAAACAACAAAACCACAAATAGGAGCCATGGAGGTAAAACCCGGATGAAATGGAAAACATTCTCTTGTCACGCGCTCCCCCTTTCGAAGGCCACTTTACTGCTGAAGTTCATTTACTGGGGCTAACAGAAGATCTGATCCTGTATCTCTGATCAAGTTGGACTCTCTTGCTTTTGTAAAACAGAGAAAGAAAACATTTGCTAATCAATCAATAAAAAAATCCCTGGTAAAGTTCTACAGGGAGAATTACATAAATTTGTATCTCACCAATAAGACAGTTGTGCGGAAAAGAAAGAAGATGGCTAGAAGGTGGTGCCACATGGAAGCAGGGCACGAAGTCTTTGGGGGGAAAAAAAGAAAAGAAAGGAAAGAAAAGAAGGAAATCTTTGGTGCTTTTCCTAAACTCCTGTCCTAAAGTAGTGTCTTCAATATTTTGTGAAAGGAAAAGGACTAGGAATTCATCCTATCACCCCAATTCACCTCTCCCCTTCCCTCTTTCTCTCCACTTCCAAGAAATACAATGGAAGCACAGTTCTGCCCAGCACCACTTGGCGGACCTGAGGGGTAGCAAGAGCTACCTGCTGCACTAGCTCGGGGTGGGGTGGGGGGATTTCATAGTCCTTCCTAGTTTGAACAAATAAAAACAAGGAACGAGATCATTTGGCAGGTGTGTTTGAAGTCACAGGTGTGCAACTTTACTTCATTAATTAAACCCTTTATGATAAATAACAGAATTAAGTCAGAACTAAATATATATGTGTGTGTATATATATATATAAATATATATATATGACCTATATATATATGACCTATATATATATATATTTATATATATATAAATATATATATATATAAATTTATATATATATAAATATATATATATACACATACATATATATTTAGTTCAAAGAAAAATGGAAAAAGGAAAATCTCAAAACCAGTGTGTTGCCCTGTTAAGACTATCCAATGTACATCAAAGAATTGGAAAGCAGGCATTTTTACCAAAGTACAATGTCACTAGGACGTATGGATTGTAATTATAAAACCAAGTTTGGAAACACAAAGGGGCTGGTGAAGCCAGCGGAGAGAGGGGCCACTGGCAGGGACACAGAACAACGAGCAGGTGCTATGGGAGTAAGGCTCTGGGAAATGAAGGACACTGGCCCCAGGTCTGGGGTGGATGTCTGGCCAACCATCTGGGCTCCAAGGGGGAAGCACACACCCGGCAGGATTCGAGAAGAGGGCCTCCAAACAAGTCTCTAGTGCGCACTCCCAATGGATATGCTTTCCAACTTCCACATGGTCTCCTCAGGAGGATTTGCTGTCCGCCGTGTAGTAACGATACAGGAAACCTAAGACAATAGCGCCTATGATGGGCAAAATCCAGTATGACCAGCAACTAGAAGTGGGGGGAAAGCAATGAAGCCGTGAACACCTGATACCAAACATTTCCTATCTTTCAACAACCACATTTTAATATTTTTATGAGCAAAGAGTTTTGATTTAATTTGGGAAGTTTAACTGCTTTTATCACCCAAGTAACAGGAAAAAAATAAAAATCTAGATTGGCATGATAATATTAAACAGTAATTTTAAAAGATAAAAAACAATGCACAGTATAATACTAAAAAATACATATATATATGTGCCTCTTTGTATGTTTTTTACAAAGACAAGTAGCAGTTACTTCTGGATCATGGATGGCTTAAATTTTTCTTCTTTCGGCTTTGTTATTCACATATTCTACAATCAACATTTTTAAAAAGGAAAAAAGCCACCATTTTATAGATATGGTTACAAATTTAGAAACAATATCATCTAATGCAACTACTGGCAATGTTATATCTGTCTCACATATATTTCCTAAATTTAATCCTCACAACAACCCTATGAAATAGATACTACTATTACTCTCATATACACAGAGAATACAGGCCTTGCATCCAAAATCACAAAGCAAATTGAGTTAACCAGTCTGATTCCAGACCCATCCTCTTAATCTCTAGTTAAGTTTGGACACTAACAAGGATACACATCCACACAGAACATACTGGAAAGTTAAATAAATGGCAGTTGGCTTTAAAAAGTTTGGGGTGCCTGGGTGGCTCAGTCAGTTAAGCAACCAACTCTTGGTGTTGGCTCAGGTCATGATCTCGGGGTGGTGGGGTCAAGCCCTGATCAAGCCTGCTTGAGATTCTCTATCTCCCTCTCCCTCCTGCTTTCGCTCTAAAAATAAATAAACCAACCAACCAACCTTTGAGGGGAGGTAACGAAGTCAAATAATGTCAAATAAATGGCAGTTAACATGACAAGTCCTGTAAGAGACTCTCCTTAAGAATTCCACAATGGGGCGCCTGGGTGGCTCAGTGGGTTAAGCTGCTGCCTTCAGCTCAGGTCATGATCTCAGGGTCCTGGGATCGAGTCCCACATCGGGCTCTCTGCTCAGCAGGGAGCCTGCTTCTCTCTCTCTCTGCCTGCCTCTCTGTCTACTTGTGATCTCTCTCTGTCAAATAAATAAATAAAATCTTAAAAAAAAAAAAAAAAAAAGAATTCCACAATGGTCGTCACTCTCCTTAAAATAATTCTTCTCTATTCAGCTCATTAGCACTGTTCGTTTCAAAGTGTAATTCTTCCTTGGTCCAAACATACACAGCCTTTTATTAAAAGGTTTTGAAGGCAATAAGACCAGCTGAGTTTCGGTAACAACAATGATTCTCCTTGCCTGAACATGCCTGGCATTTTGTACATTTAAGTATGGTCGAAAGCTGCCCCAGAGAAGTTGCGAATGTCAGCCAAGGAGCTTTGTGTAAAGTGAACTGGCATGTACGACAGCACTATGGCACATGGAACTTTGAAGTAATGTCCCCAGAAAGGTAATCAATTCAGGTATCTCAGAGAACCACCACAAGAGACAACAGTAAGTTCCTTGGGAAAACACGGAAAGAGAAATTCTCCCGTACAAAAGACTGAGAATAGTTGACCACCAGTCCTCATATAATTTATAATACGTAACTGTCACTGGAGATAGAAACAAAGGAAATGGATTTAGGCTGCACCAAAAGAGTTTTAGGTGCAACAGTAACTTCCTAGCCATAAGACAGAACTCTCTTTTGTAGATTTGCCCAGGTTACTGTACATAGTTGTGACTCACTCGTTTTTATTCTTTGTAGTATTTAGTACTGTACTTTAGGAATATACCAGAATTTTACTAATATACCAGAATGGATTCAGTCATTTTATTTTATCATTTTTTTAATTCATTTTATTAAGGAATGGTTATTTGGGTTGTTTCCCCAGTATCTTGCTATCCTGAATAATGTTCTTATGAATATTCTAGTATGTGTTTCCTGGAATATTTGTGCACCCATCTCACTTGAATAAATCCTGAGAAATGGAATTTCTGGGTCAAAAGTTATTAACATTGCCAAATTTACTAGATAATGCCGAACTCTTTTCCAAAGTGACTGTACCCATTTACGCTTCCCTAAGAGGGGTTAAGAACACTGGCAATCCACTTCCTCAACAACACATCTTGTTTGTGGAATTTTCAATTTTTGCCAACCTGGTCATCGGGAAATATACCTTATGCTTTTATTATTTTTTAAAGATTTTATTTATTTGAGAGACAGAGAGAATGTACATGTACAAGCCATGGGGGATAGGGGGAGAGGGAAAGAATCTCAAGCAGGCTCCCCACAGAGCAAGGAGCCAACTAGGGGCTAGTTCTCACGACCCTAAGATGGTGACTTGAGCAGAAACCAAGAGTTGGACAATTAACAAACTGAACCACCCAGGCACCCCTCCCTTATGATTTTAATTTGCATCTCTCTGATAACAAATGAAATTAAACCTTTTTTTTTCATGTGGCTATATCTGGGTTTCCTCTTCTGTGAAGTGCTTGTTTGAGTCTTTTTCTCATATTCTACTAAATTTTTAAAATTGATTTGTAGGAATTCTTTATGTATTCTGCATAATAATTTTTATTTTTTTATTTTTTTAAAGATGCATCTATTTATTTTAGAGAAAGAGAGAGAAAGCACATGAATGCGGGCAGGGGCAGAGGGAAAGACTCTCAAGCAGACTTCCCATTGAGCACAGAGCCCGACACTGGACTCGATCTCATGACACAATGACCTGAGCTGAAACCAAGCTAGACACTTAATTGTGTCCAACTTGGACACAGGTTGGACTGAGCCACCCAGGCATCCCTGCATGATAATTCTTAGTAAGTGTTATGTATAGCCTAAGAATACTGCAACTTTATGGCTTGTGTTTCCAAATTCTTTCCGGAGTCTTTGGCTGAGCCTAAGACCTTAATATTAAGGACGGCAAATTTATTAATAGTTTCCTCGAAGTTTAAATTTTTTAAATTCTCTGTCCTCCACTACAAATTAAAAAGAGGCTATACTTTTATGGGGGGGAGGGAAGAACACAACATTTTCTCTCACTTTCTCTGAAACCCTCAGAAAGGTAAAAAGAGTTTTATAAAATATAAAATATAAAAAAATATAAAATATCAAGATTTTTTACAAGCCAAGGATTCCAGAATAATCTCAAGTACATTTAAGGGATGGCAAATGTATACCTTTCAGAGCTCATACTATTGTATTCCTAAAACCACAGCAAGGGATATTTGAAGTAACCACTGAAAAAACCCAAATCCCTGACTACACGTGCAACACACATTTTTTCCTTCTATAAAATGTACCCACCTTACAGAGTGGTTTTAAGGATTAAATGAGATAGAGTTTTAAGTGGAAGCTGCATAGTGGGGCTCAGCTACAGAGATTGCTGGCTTGACTTAACAGTAGTTACTTGTCCCTGCATTGGCCTCTCACCGAATGTGATTCCAATTTATGTCACAACATGATTTAAAAATTACTCAAAGCATGAACTTTTGAGATTACTCAAAATGAGTGAAAGTGTCAAAATTAGTTTTGCAAATGTAAGGAACTACTGAATCTGCAGTGATATTGGCCAAAAGAGAGTTAGCTGTTAAACTGTACTTTTAAAAAATTGAAATATAGTTAACACAGTATTACATTAGTTTAAGGTGTATGACACAGTGATTTGACAAGTTTATGCCTATGCCGCACTCACCACAAATGTAGCTGACCTCTATCACCACACAACACTTTCACAATACCCTTGACTATATTCCCCACTTTTCTTCCCAAGTCAAACTGTGCTCTGAAGTTATGTTATACATGTATATTTACGGAAGAATCTCTGGCCAGACATTATGTTGAGCATAAGGAAGTACACTAAGGATATACTAACCTTTTGCACGGGGCATCTTTCGAAGGATCCTGAAGAAGATTCATATTCAAAAGTTACCAAGAAAAACAAAGAAGATTAATGAGTATGCAAATCTTCCTGAACATCTACATAAACTTGGCAGCTAATAACAGAACTTCACCTTTCATGCAATTTGATGTTTATACACCTAACGCGCTGGGAGGACCAAGAATTCTATTTCTGGTAACATACTGGTACTTCCTAGTGAAGAACAAGTAAGGATCGAGCACAGAAAAATGGCTTAATCTTTTTTAGATGTTAAAAAAAAATGGTATCGATACAAACTATATTGAACTAACTATAGTCACAACGATATGCCTAGTTCAGCTGGACTTGCCACTGGCAGTAGCCAAGCCCACATTTTCTGAAAACGTATTTTAAAAATAAAAACTTGGGACGCCTGGGTGGCTCAGTTGGTTAAGTGGCTGCCTTCGGCTCGGGACATGATCCCAGCATCCTGGGATCGAGTGCCACATCGGGCTCCTTGCTCGGTGGGGAACCTGCTTCTCCCTCTGCCTCTGTCTGCCTGTGCTCGCTCGCTCTCCCTCTGTCACTGACAAATAAATAAAATCTTAAAAAAATAAAAAAATAAAAAAATAAAAATAAAAACTTGTGTGAAAAAAAATCAACTGTGAAATGCTCTAGCGTGTGCAGATGGTTTCTCCGTGGCTTATAGAGATGAAATGGTTACTCTCAGAAATCGTCATAATTAGGAGTAGAAACCCTATGGCTTGTTTAACAATGAAATGGGAAGAACGGAATTAAGGGGGAAAATATCAAAATAACCTTAAAAGCAAAATTTGGGCAATAAAAAGCAATGAAGTACTGATCCATGCTTCAACATGGATGAACCATGAAGAAAACATGCTAAGTGAAATGAGGATACAAAACACGACATATTATACAAATATTATAGAAATCCATTTGTATGAAGGTTCAGCACAGGCAAATCTAGAGGCAGGAAGTAGATCTGTGATTCCCTAGGGCTGGAGGAGTAGCAGGGGCAAAGGAGTTGGAAGGGAATGGGAATGACTGCTAATGCTATCTGCTTTCTTTCTGGAGTGATGAAAATGTTCCAAAATTATTGTGATATTGTGATTATGGAGGCACAGCTCTATGGATATACTAAACCCCTGGACAGGCAGATCTTAAAGAATTAATTGGATGGTATGTGAATTATATCTTAAAAAGCTGTTATCAAAATTTAAAAATCCAACTTAAGTAAATATCAAATGAAGGTCTGGAGTCCATTAAGTAGCTGTATATACAAAAGGCCTGCTAACTTACTACCAGAGGTTAGCAGGCATTAGCATACACACCCATTAGCATAGGTTACTACGGCCCAAAATATCCTCTTTGCCAATACGCAGAAGTATGCTCCGGTGTGAACACAGAATATTAACTCTGTTTAACCACAATTTTCAGTAATCACCAAGAATTTCCAAAAACCCTACACAGTGGTGTAGATACTTTAGGGCAGATCATGAAATGAGTTTTCATCTCATATACCCAAAACACTGCCATGCAAATGAATACATGCCCCAAACCCGAAAGAAATAAGCAGCAAATAAACTACTGGCAAATATAACCTTTCATAAGAAGTTTCAGATAAACCACATTAATAAACTACTATACTTCTTTGAGACCTTGATGATTACTGCTATCTGGAACATTTCTAGTAGAACATCATGAGTCAGATTAATTAAAACATGTTACAAGTCACTCTTTGAGAAATACAGCAAATGTTTTATAAATTTGGAAGGTGGTGCTTGTAGTAATTACGGTAGAGTGTGTATTAGATTAATTTATAATGTTGCCTTTTAAAAGATTCCACTACAGTAGCCTTGAAATAATTGAATTTCATCAAAAATAGGATGTCTATGGTCTTTTATGCTTTATCCACGTATATACCAATGATTTTGGAACAAAAAATGTACAGTCAGTATTAAAAAATCTGGAATAATTTGAAAGGCTTACATGAAAGCATTACAGAGTAATATATGTGTTATGTTTAATCTGTAGTCACAGTAAAAGCCGATATTCATAGTACTGGATTTTCTAGATTTCAAACCTTTAGCTTCTTTTACAACTAAAAGCCTGGCATGTGTGCTAACTGGAATGAACCTCAGACAATGTGGAAAGCAACTGAGAAAAGAAAAAGACCAGAAAGAAGACCGGAATACGCTCTAACTCTAATAGTTTCTAGTAAACACTAAAAAAAATTAAACATACTTAAAGGAAAAACAAAACAAAACAACTAAGTACCTCAATTCCTGTTTTAAGATCATTCCATCCCTGGAGGAAAAAAGACCAACTTCCCTACCACTGGAGGAAAAAGAAGAGAAAGAAGTGGACCCTTTCTTTAGGACACTGACAGCCAAGTAAATCCCAAACTACAGTGATTCCACTTCTAATCAGCTATAACGAAAGAGTTGTTTAAGGCACTGCTCTTAGAAGCCAAGTACCTCAGCCAAGTTTGGAAAGAAGCCAAGTAAGTTATTTTTAATTTAACAAAATGAAAAGAAAAGGCTTTGTTCACACAAAACCTCCCACCCTGCCATTGTCTCTATGCACAGCTCCCCATTTCCACTCCAAAGCTCTGTGCTCAATCTAATGGATTTGTAAGTGAAATTCCTACAGTTTATGATTGACTTTAACTTACCCCTTTGTGTGTTCAGGCATATCTGGCTGGTAATGTTCTTGCCCACATCTTAATTTACATGCAAGATTTTTGGTCAGGAGAACAGTGACTGCTCAATACTTGGCATGAAAGGATAAAACTGCAATACTGTACGATTTTAGTTACAAGGGAGATCAAATCCAGAGTTCTACCAAAAAGCCTTACCAAGTAATTAATATGCATGTTTCTGGAATATACTTCCAAACTACCAAACTGTTTTAAGTCTACTCTGATTTTAGTTCAAAATTAACAGAAATGAGCTGTTTGAATAAACGGTTTCTTAAGTTCGAGGTTAATTAAGGCGTTAATTCCCTCATTAAATAAACATGGGCTCTGAGGGCAAAAGGAAATATTTCCTAATATCTGAGTACCCTTTTTATTACGCTGCTCATAACTGAAACTGTCTACAGTCTTCAAGCTCAATGCTAAATTGGTTTCCTCACTTATAAAATGAAAGGCTCAAACCAGATAAACTCTAATTCTAAAGCTGTATTTAATTAACTCAACACAATTTTCTGACCCAAGGGCATTTTCACAAAATCTACAATAGCAGCGTTCTAAGTTAGAGGGAAGGAAACACTAGTCTTCCATGTCTGGAAAGATTGAAGAAGCACTACCCACATGTAGATTTTTTCTATCTTACACCTGGTATAAGATACTCTTTATAGAGTATCTATATTTTTCTAGATACTATTCCAAGAGGCACTGTACTGAAAGTACGGACTCTCTGATATGGTTAAGAAAACGACAAAGAAATGTAGTAATTGGCAAACATACAGGAAAGGATTTGGGGGTCAGTGGGCATGGTTTCACTATGAAAGCCGTTTTTGAAAAAAACATGGGAAAACACATGCCTAAGGAATAGTATACTCTATCAGCAGAACATAAACATAGGAAACAACACACCAGAATTAGGATTATGATGCATCAAGATATATAGACATGGCATTTATAAAGTAAACCTTTAGCGTGAATAGTTTAGACTTTCAGATGTTTAAGTAAAAGGGAAATCTATTGAAGGTATATAAGGAGCTTTTTTTTTTTTTCCTTTTAGGAGCTTACGTTTTAATTCCTAAACTAGATGCTTGCTATTCCAAGAGGATTCCAAGTATTTAAAACTGGAAAAAGTGGATTTTTAGCCACATAACACCTTCAGTGAAGCTCATGAATATCTGGGTGGTCCAACATTTTTTGTAGCTTTTTATTTAGTGCGCTTTGGTTTCTATGTGGCCAGTAACTTATGAAAAACAACTTTGGAACTTTCGGTTGCAAACACTATTGGAAAGGATTTTCCCCCCATGATACAATGGACTTTATAGCATGAACACTCACAATATGAATTTCAGAATTAATTTCTTAAAATCTAAAAAGTCTGACTATTTAAATACATGACTTCAACATATTATAGTCCCAACTAGGACATGGCCATGTGTGGATCTAGAGGATCTTCTCTTTCTAGAGAGGCTCTAATGTATTAATAATTAATAATTACTGTTTTATTAAAGGATATATCATCCCTAGAGCCAGCCCGGTCAAGTAAAAAATATTTTCCTGCATATAAGAGCAAAATTCAAAGATGAAAAACACCCTCTAAGATAAATTTCTGTACAACTGTCTCAAGAACCCACTGTGATAACATATATAAGACATCACTGAAGAAAAAAACTCAACATTCACAGAGTAATTTCTACTGGGACCAAAGAAGTGAAAAACGTGTTCTAACACTGGAGGGCTGATTTGAAAAAGATGTTACCTTATCCTTCCAACACCTTCTTTCGCAAAACTACAAACTATCTCTAAATAAAGCGTCATGAGAAGACATTAATCCTTGAGATGCCTCAGCAATGGGTATTTTGTTTTACAAGAGGCATTTTGCCATTACACTCTATGCTTTATTTAAAAATATTATGTTTCAAAAAAGAAATGTCAGGCGAAATCAGGAACAATGAATCAACCATGCAAAATTATCTGGTAAAGAGCAATCACTGCTTGTCTGAAGGGCATCTGCATAACCGTTCCAAACATTAATGAGCCAGCTTTTACGTATGACAGGAATATTAAACAATTTTTTGAAGGAAATTTTTGGTATGATGCAACCAAGTAACTACATTACATAATTACAAACAATGTATTCTTTTTAGTTTCTCTCCCATAAAAGAGAAGGTAAACTGAATATTATGTATGTATTCTAGAAAACTGTTGTATGACAGAAGTCAGTTGCATCAGGAAGAAAAAAAAATCTTTTTTTTTATTTTTTAAATATTTTATTTATTTATTTGACAGAGAGGGAACACAAGCAGGGGATGTGAGAGAGGGAGAAGCAGACTCCCCGCTGAGGAGAGAGCCCTATGCAGGGCTTGATTCCAGAACCCTGGGATCATGACCTGAGCCAAAGGCAGACACCCAACGACTGAGCCACCCAGGCGCCCCATGTATTTGCTTTTATTTTATTTTTTTAAAAGATTTTATTTATTTATTTGACAGACAGAGATCACAAGTAGGCAGAGAGGCAGGCAGAGAGAGAGGAGGAAGCAGGCTCCCCGCTGAGCAGAGAGCTATATGCAGGGCTCAATCCCAGGACCCTGGGACCATGACCTGAGCCAAAGGCAGAGGCTCCGGCACCCACTGAGCCACCCAGGTGGCCCCATGTATCTGCTTTTAAATGCAATTTATAGATTGCTTCTAACATATGTGGAATTTCCTAGAGTTCAAAAGTTAATTCTTAATTTTAAAAAAGAAAATGAAGTTCAAGTAATATGTCAAGTCTTTATGGAAAGATATTTTTATTTGTTTTTATTTATTTATTTAAAAAGGTTTTATTTAGTTACTTGAGAGAAAGAGCAAGCAAGAAAAAGAGCATGGGTGGGGAGGCAGAGGGAGAGGGAGAAGCAGACTCCCCAATGAGCAGGGAGCCAACGTGGGCCTCAATCCCAGGACCCTGGGACCACAAGTCGAGTGGAAGACAGATGCTCAAGCAACTGAGCCACCCAGGCACCCCACAATCTTACTTGTTTTTAAAAAACACATCCAATTCCATTAAGTATGGTAAATGCCATCTCATCAAAATTCTTGTCTACAGAATACTGTTAAACAACAATCACTAACTGCACTGTATGTTAAGTAACCAGAATTTAAGTAAAAATTTGAAAAAAAAATAAAGAGGATTTCTTGTAGAAAAAGAAAGAACAATCACTAAGATAAAAATTTTAAGTAAAAAGAAACAACAGTATGTGACTTTTTTAAAGGAGCCAATGGTTGGTCTGCTTATCAACTGAATCATCAGTGGATACATCTGTCTACCCATTTATATTTCTGAATGCATAGAATCTCTTGGGAAGAGAAAACAAGAAAATGGTAGCTGGCTACCTCTGAGGAAGAGGAACTGGGAGACTGAGAATTAGAGATGGAAGGCAGTCACTGTATATAAAAGTATATGTGTATTATTTATATATTAATACAATTAACATAATTATATATAAGCAATAGGTATTATTTATATATAAGATATATATATATAAAAGTACACTTTTTAAAACTATTTCAATTTTTTGGCATGTACATTATGTACTACCCATTCAAAAATTTAAATGGGATAATGGGGGCACCTGGGTGGCTCAATGGGTTAAAGCCTCTGCCTTTGGCTTGGGTCATGATCCAGGGTCCTGGGATCGAGTCCCGCATCAGGCTCTCTGCTCAGCGGGGAGCCTGCTTCCCCCCCTTCTCTCTCTGCCTGCCTTTCTGCCTACTTGTGATCTCTCTCTGTGTCAAATAAATAAATGAAAATCTTAAAAAAAAATAAAAATAAAATAAATGGGATAATGGTCAGGTTACTGAGTCTGCTCATTGTAACGATACTTGAAGCAGCTGAACTGTCACCTAGGTAATATCTGCTGATAAGTGAATGAAATGACTACTTTTGCCAGGTTAGCATGTGTATGTACCTCATCTCCTCAAGTGCTGGCAGCTTAAACCGTGAACCCACATGGGAACCCATGACCCAAAGAGAGGTATCACGAACCACAAACTGTCTAGCTTACTCGCCCTATAGTAGACAGGCAGACAAAATGGCACAGAAAACACCACATGTTCCTAAGGTGAGTTTCCTTACTCTAAAGCAGACCAAAAAAATGTTAACTCAAGAAACTCAAGAAGGAACAGAAGACTGATGGCTCTCAGCATGGGGACAATTCTAGGGAGGAAGATATTCAGAGACAAAAAGGTTGGTAATTCTAGTCTTTTATCTACCCCTGAAGCAGGGGAGAAAAACATCTGCTGGCAGATCTGTAGTTTCTAAGCTTTTACATTTTAGTTTTGTACTATTTCAGGGCTTCAGAACTCAGGCATTACCAATCTAACAAGAAAACAATGGTGACCATCAATTATTTACCTCTGTTGTAGCAAAAGCAGTGTGAAAGGTAGTTGCCAAAAAACTGGGGAAAGGTTCCTGATTTATACTGTGGAATAGCATGTTCTGGGTGATGGTTTTTTTGTTGCTGTTTTTTGTTTTTTGTTTTTTTTTAATTTTGCATGGGTTGGGGGCTAGTTTCAGGCAGGGAAGCAATGGGAAGCTGTGGGGGCGGGGGAGGAGAGAAGTGGAGAAATGAAGGAAGGTAAAAGAAAGAGAAGGGAAATGAAAACTCTGTCCCCTGAGGCAGAAGACGCCTCTTAATTAGGCTTTAAAAAAAAAATCACTTCTTTGTAGAGGTTTAGGAACCTGTAACCAAAAGAAAGTATTAATGAAATGAATTTTACATCCTTTATTTCATGGTGAGTGAAGAAAAATTAAGAAAGGGGACTTCTACATCCTAGATTCAGAAGTGCTTATTTACAATCATTATAGGAAGTAAATCTGAAAGACCAGGACTTTCTTCCTGGAACTGAAATATATATAAATATAGCTCTGTGAAAACCCACATAGATGGCCTTGAAATTTTCCCCAAAGGTTTCCTTGCCTGATCCACCTAAAATAAAGGAGTGTGACTGGAAACACTCTATAACCTACTCTCTATTTAATGGAGACAGTCCTTTGGGTACAACAGACATGAGGAAAACAGCTTCAAATATAAAGCCTTTAGTCACTGTTTATACCAGGCAGGGGCCAAACTACATTTGGAAACTTCTAAATTAATATAGAATTCAGTGAGTTGAAAGAGGTCCCACCCCCTTATTTCTTATAAAAAGTCCAAGGCTCAAGAGATTTAATTTAGCTGAGACATCTGTGAAGTTTTCAAATGAAAAGATGGGCACATCACTTAGCAAAAAGTCTGGTGCTTGGCTACCTGGGTTACTTCAACTGCAAATTCCCAAGTCCCATTTCCAAAGATTATGAATCAGCGGTAGTGGAAGCCCAGGAAATAGACATTTCAGAAACATGCCTAGGGATTCCAACACAGGTGGTCCAAGGGACAGAATCTGAAAAACACCACTCTCCATTCCTAAGAATGGTCCTCACCACATACTGAACTACCAAGGAAGAAATATAGCAATAAGCAGCAATTTGTGGGGCGCCTGGGTGGCTCAGTGGGTTAAAACCTCTGCCTTCGGCTCAGGTCATGATCCGGTCCTGGGATGGAGCCTCGTATCAGGCTCTCTACTCAGCGAGTAGCCTGCTTCCCCCTCTCTCTCTCTGCCTGCCTCTCTGCCTACTTGTGATCTCTGTCAAATAAATAAATAAAATCTTAAAAAAAAAAAAAAAAGAAGCAGCAGCTATTTGTAGACTTTTTGACAATTCTAATCCCCCAAATATTTTCTATTGTCTCAGTAAAGTACTCTCATGAATGTTGTGTAGAAGTGGGCTGTGGTTCCTAGACACAAAGTCTATCTCTTGTACAAATGGGAACATCCCTTGAATGAAATGTTTACTTTAACTGAGACCAGTGTTTCCCAGACACCCTCGATACACTCAGCAAGGCGACGCGCAGCTCGTACTTTACCTTCATTACATGCGCTAGGAGAGGGGGAAGAGAGACCAACCAACAGTGCTCTAGAAGCATTTAAATAATCATTTCATCCCCCTTCACGAACAATTCAACAATTCAGAACAACAAGATGTAGCAAGACAGGTGAGTTAATTTGCACAGAACAGTCTAGACTGCATAGTAACACACGGCAGACACAGTCAAGCCATCTCTTGAGTTAAAAGAATTCTTCTGTCGAGGCCAACTTTAAGTCCTCTACCCAACAAGTTTAGCAATTCCAGCTCAGTGAGGAAAGGGAAACAAGAAGCTCTAATGCAGAAAGTTGCTACCATGATGTTCTGATTCCAACTAAACTGCTGTCCCTTTAAGTGAAAGGGTAACCTGAGAGCTCTGGGAAGGAGGAAGTCAAGAAAAAGCCTGAAGCAGTAAGGGAAATAATAGCCCCGCTTATGGGAAGCTAAAAGGCTTTCATATTTTGTGCTTGGTATGTTATGCAGTGCACATTAAGGTTTTCAAATATTTAGTCTTTTGTTTTTGCTGTATCACGGAGTAAGCGAAATGGGAATAGGCCTGTTTGAGCCTATACGATAAAAGGATTAAACACAGGTAACAGGGACAGAAAGGCCCATTCTGGTCAATTACTTAATCTGTAACTCTGAAGACCTGAAAGTGAAAATCAACGTTCCAATTATTTTGCCAACACAGAATTATTATCACCTGTACTATTTAATGTAAGAATAAGAAATACTTTTTTACAATTGAACCCACTGGCTAGAATTTTTTTTTTAAATGCAAATGGAAACATGAACAAAATGTTTCCTACTGTTCAAGACTCAGCTATTCTTTTTTCCTAAGATGGCACTGAGTCCAAATTCCTGAAAAAAAAAAAAAAAGAAAAGAAAAGAAAAAGGGATTTTTTGCCTGGGGTTTTGAAAAGTAAACACTTCTCTTGTTAAGATAACTTTTTAAAAAGCCATTCTATTTGAGTTAAATAGAAATATAAACATTTGAAACACACAAGAGAAACAGATGACTTCTTACCTTGCTACCACTGTCAGGTTTAAGATCATTCTGTTAAAAAAGGAAAACAAATAACATTTTAAGTCATTTCCAAATGCATTCTCACTCTGGGCACTATGTGCTTGTTTCTAAGCTTAGACCACGAGACAACATCCTTGGTAGCAGAGAATTCTCTGAGAGATACCAAGATCTGTAGAAGGGCAGATGCTCTCCCACCCCCAACTCCGCCTATCAGGGTCCCTTGTCAGAATGTCCATAGCTACCACCTTTAGCAAGGAACTTCCAAGAACTACCAAATCATTGTTTCAGGTAGAGATGTAACTGCGTTATAAAAATCAGTTAAAAAAAACCCTCCAAAACCATTTCTCTTGACTTTTCAGATAAGTACCGGTGTTGCTTCACATACAAGAAGCCCCATCTCAGCACAGCAGACAAAATGATTTGGGAGAATACAGAGCCTGGTGGCAGGGATGAATGAATTTCCATTTTAATAATTCATTCCCTCTCCGTGTGTTCTGTGGCTGTTCAGCAGCCTCGTCTCGGTATGCGCTCCTCGCCCGGCGCGTTCTTACCGGATGCACATCACCGATATAGTACTGCTTTAGCATCTCTCTGGCATCAGAGGAGTGGCCTACATCTTCAAAGCTTTCACTTGCATCTGCACCAGCTTGTTCCAGCAGAACCTCTTCTCCCCCAGGATGCTACAAAGAAAAGATATTTGCTGAATATAGGGCCCTCTGAAGTGAAAACTCATGTAAGTTACTTTTCCCCCTTCTGCTCCTTTTTTTTTTTTTTTCCCCTTAATGGGAGTCATGGGACGAATCGACACTGATGCCACCTGACGGGACGCAATGGGAAGAATGTTAACGTGATTGCTGATATTCGTACAAAAATGTGTAATACTGGCATAACTGTGAAGAAATCTAGGACAACAGCAGATTGAGAGAGATTCTACAAAAGGACCGACCTGTGATCACCAAAAATATCAAGGTCAGAAAAGCTACGGAAAGCCTGAAGAAAAGCCGCAGGTTGAAGGCCAGCAAGACGGGACAACTGGGGACAATGTGCGCTCCTGGATTGACCCTTTTTGCCAACATTATCAAGACGGCTGCAGAAATCCGAATGGAGACTCTGGTCAAGGAGTGTATGGAATTCTTTATTCTACTCCTGCAACTTTTCTGCAAGTTTGAAATGGTTTCAAGATAAAAAGTTAAGTAAGTGATACCAAAATACTGCCTTTATACCCAGGAAGTAGATTCTGTCTATAACTGACTAGCTCTATTACCCTGGACAAGGTACTAAGAAATTGAAAGGTCTTTGCTTTCCTGATTATAAAATGGAGATAACAGGAGTAACTATTTTCACTACTATTAAACAAATGAGATACAAATATGAAATACTTTGTACTCAGAAAGAGAAAGGTAAAGTTTATATAATGTTACCATCTGTGACTTTAAATATATATTTATACATTAAATATTAATAAGTTAATAGTAAATTAATAAATTTTATAAATATTAAATGTATAAATATAAATCAATCTCTCTCTCTCTCTGAAAAGAACCTAGGGGCCAGGAAAAAGATTTTTCACTATATACCCTTTATAGATTGTTTTACCAAATGAAGTACCACCTATTAAGAAAATAAATATTTAAAAATTACATTTAACACAGTCCCTGACTTAAACATTCAATAAACATTTACTTACAATGAGTAAATTTAGAATTTACATTAGATGACACATCTAAATTTGTGTTTTTAAAATATCAGGTGATGCTTTTAAGTAGTTATTTTTTTTTAATTTTTTTAAAGATTTTATTATTTATTTGAGAGAGAATGAGTGAGAGAGAGCATGAGAGAGGAGAAGGTCAGAGGCAGAAGCAGACTCCCCAAGGAGCTGGGAGCCCGATGCGGGACTCGATCCTGGAAGTCCGGGATCATGACCTGAGCCGAAGGCAGTTGCTCAACCAACTGAGCCACCCAGGCGCCCTTAAGTAGTTTTTATTATAACAACCTTTTAAGCAGGAGTATTATCATCCTTATTTTATTTTTTTAAAGATTTTATTTATTCACTTGACAGAGATCACAAGTAGGCAGAGAGGCAGGCAGAGAGAGAGAGGAGGAAGCAGGCTCCCCGCAGAGCAGAGAGCCCGATGTGGGGCTCGATCCCAGGACCCTGGGATCATGACCTGAGCCGAAGACAGAGGCTTTAACCCACTGAGCCACCCAGGCGCCCCTCATCCTTATTTTAAATAGAATTTATTTCTTTATTTGGAGGGGGCAAGTGGGGGGCAAGCACAGGGAGGGGCAGAGGGAGAGGGAGAAGTAGACTCCCCACTGAGCAAGGAGCCCCCTGCGGGACTTGATTCCAGGACCTGAGGTCCTGAGGTCACGACCTGAGCTGAAAGCAGGTGCCCAACCAACTAAGCCACACAGGTGCTCCACAATGTGCTCTATATGCCTCAACTGTGAAGACAGTTTTTCTTTATAATACATCCCAACTATTATGTTGCCTTTCAGAGAGCAAAAGGATAACAAAATCTCAGCAGCTTGAGATATTTCAGGAAATGGCTGAATTTATGACTTCCTGCATGGTTTTATCTACAGCTACAAAGTATTTTCATTTTCATCAATCTCTCACCACTTATAAATAAATAAGAAAGTGCAACACTTGGGGTGCCTGGGTGGCTCAGTCATTTAAGCTCCAACTCTTGACTCTGGTTCTCGTGATGATCTCACGGTGGTGAGATCAAGCTGGGCTTGGAGCCTGCTTTTCATTCTCCCTTTCCTTCTGCCTCTTCCCCCACCACCACTTGTGCGTGTGCCCGCCCACAACTGCCACACTTACACAATTATATATAATATACATCCACTGTTTTTACTGTATATTCAGTGTACATACACACACACTGCATACTGTATATTTTACTGTATGTTCAATATATAGTATATTTACTATATATTCAATATATAATACTGTATATTTTACTGTATATTCAATACTGTGTATTTAATACTACATATTCATTTTAATCATTATGCTACATTTTATTGAGTACTTATTTGATAAAGTAGGCAGTGATAAATAAAAGTTTCCATGTTTTTATAAAAATGAATTCATATCATATACGCTGTCTTACAGCCTGATTTTTTTTTTTTTCCACTGAGGCAAGGAAGGTTGGAGTGGTCAAAAAAACCCTAGGTTTATTACCTTTCACTTCAATATGTGGTTTTACTACAGATGGTTTAGAACAAGCAGAAGATTTTAGGGAAACTTGGTGACTATTTTAGAACTCTATAAACTTCAGATACTATTTAAAATCAAATGGCAGGGTGCCTGGGTGGCTCAGTTGGTTAAGCGGCTGCCTTTGGCTCAGGTCATGATCCCCGAGTCCCGGGGTTGAGTCCTGCATCGGGCTCCCGGCTCCGTGGGGAGTCTGCTTCTCCCTCTGACCTTCTCCCCGCTCATGCTCTCTCCCACTCTCTCAAATAAATGAATAAAATCTTTTAAAAAATAAAATAAATCAAATTAAATCAAATGGCAGAGGCACCTGGGTGGCTCAGTTGTTGTGTCTGCCTTCAGCTTGGGTCATGATCCTAGAATCCTGGGATCAAGACCCCATCAGACATCAATCAGGCTCTCTGCTCAGTAGGAGGCCTGCTTCTCCCCTTTCCCACTCCCCCTGCTTGTATTCCCTCTCTCCCTGTCTCGCTCTCTGTCAAAAAATAAAATCTTTTAAAAAAGTAAAATAATAAAATAAAATGGCAGGGGTACCTTGGGTGGCTCAGTTGGTTGAGCACCTGACTTTTGGCTCAGGTCATGGTCTCAGGGTCATGAGTTTGAGCCCTGTGTGAGCACGGAGTCTGCTTGAGATTCTCTCCCTCTGTCCCTAGCCCCCTGCACTCGCTCTCTCAAATAAACTAATTAAAATAATAAAAATAAAATAAAATAAAATGGCAACCCAGCTGAAGGCAGTGCACTAGGCCTGAGGCCACAGCACAGCCATGGCCAGTTCCGGAACAAGGTAATGTCCAGGCTCAAGGCCTGGCCTATGACTCTGACTAGGCTGGCTCTCAATAAATAAAGCTGGTGGGAGAGGCGCCTGACTGGCACAATTGGTAAAGCATGTAACCCTGCAACAGGGTTGCACACTGAGTGTGAAGATTACATAAAAATAAAATCTTTAGAGGGTGACTGGATGGCTCAGTCAGTTAAGTGCCTGACTCTTGATTCCAGCTCAGGTCATGATCTCAGGGCTGTGAGATCGAGCCCCGAGTCTGGCTCTGTGCTGGGCATGCAGCCTGCTTAAGATTCTCTCTCCTTCTCCCTCTGTCCCTCCACACCTCTCCGTGTAAAAAAATAAAATAAAATCTTTAAAAAAAAAAAAAAAAAGAGGGGCACCTGGGTGGCTCAGTGGGTTAGGCCTCTGTCTTCGGCTCAGGTCATGGTCTCAGGGTCCTGGGATGGAGCCCCACATGGGGCTCTCTGCTCAGCAGGGAGCCTGCTTCCCCCTCTTAGCCTATCTCTCTGCCTACCTGTGATCTGTCAAATAAATAAATAAGATTAAAAAAAAAAAAAAGATAGCAGGAGCTGCAGCTCGACTCCAATATGAGTCTCTAGTGGCCCTGCCCATGTTCACCATCACCCCCTCTGTGGGCATGATCCACCACTATGTGTCCATCCTGCTGCAGAGTGACAAGAAACTCACCCAGGAGCAAGTATTTGACAGCTGAAGTCCTATTACATAGCACAGTCCTCAGGGAAAATGGAAATAATATTCCCAAACAGTCCTTCTTGACATGAAAATATTACTTCCAACACCACGAAGGACGGATTTTCCAAAAAACTAAAGAGAAAACAGTACTACCTTCTCTTATGACTGATTCCACTATGCTCACAGACATGGTGAAAGGGAATTTAACAAATGTCATCCCAATCATTCTAACTACTATCCATTAACTACTAAATGGATAAACACGACATGCTTAGGCTTTGTTACAACCAAAGGCCTATTTCTACTGATGCTGTTTTTTAAGCCTATGCTATAGGAAGAAATTCAACTACTCACATTAGCTCCATCTGAGTACATGCTACGTCCTGGTAATTCTACGTATTTGGGATTCAGAGCATTTATTCTCTCATTCTGGGCCAAAATAAAGCCAATGACCGACAAAGAATAATCCAGGCAGGCATGCCTGGGTGGCTCAGTAGGTTGAGCATCTGCCTTTGGCTCAGGTCATGATCCCAATGTCCTGGGATCAAGCCCCGAACTAGGCTCTCAATCCCTCTTCTTCTTCTCCCTCTGCTTGTGCCCTCTCTGTCAAGTAAATAAACGAAATCTTTAAAAAAAAAAAAAAAAAAAAAAAAAAAAGCAATCCGGGCCAAGATGACTGGAGCAGCCACAGCCATGCCCATAGAGAGCAACAAAGCTTTCAAGGCAAAATGGAAAGTTCTGGAGCTAACAGGCTGTCAGTGGGTACTTGCTGATGTCAAAGAGGAGCTTATGGCCAAAGATCTCCACTTTGAAGGCATGTTCAAAAAACAATTGTAGACCTCTATTTATTGAAGCAGTGATTAGCTCTGTTGGGAACAGAGTAGCCCATAACCCTGTAAGCTATTTAAGCTGGACCTCTCAGAATAAAAAGAACACGTGAGCCCATGGACGTGCAAAAAGGTTCATTTTTGTCTGAGCCAGGTTTCCCTTTATGTTTGAAACTGGAGGAAATGATTGTGTTTGGGGTGACTTACAGGGAAAGAACTATTTTTTTTTTAAGATTTTATTTATTTATTTGACACAGAGAGAGACATCACAAGTAGGCAGAGCAGCAGGCAGAGAGAGACGGGGGAAGCAGGCTCCCCGCCGAGCAGAGAGCCCAACGTGGGGCTCGATCCCAGGACCCCAAGACCATGACCTGAAGGCAGATTAACCCACTGAGCCACCCAGGTGCCACGTGGGGAAAGAACTATTTTTTTTTCGTGTATTCATATTTAGCTATGTGCAGGGTTTTGTTTTGTTTTTTTAGATTTTATTTATTTATTTGTCAGAGAGATCATAAAGAAGCAGGCAGAATGGCAGGCAGAGTCAGAGAGAGAAACAGGCTCCCCACTGAGCAAGGAGCCCGATGTGGGACTTGATCCCAGGACCCTATGATCATGATCTGAACCGAAGGCAGCGGCTTAACCCACTGAGCCACTCGGGCGTCCCAAGGGAAATAACTATTTTTAAAATGTTTAAAAATTCCCTTCTGGAGGCACCTGAGTGGCTCAGTGGGTTAAAGCCTCGTCCTCAGCTCATGTCATGATCTCAGGGTCCTGGGATCAAGCCCCGCATCAGGGTCTCTGCTCAGCAGGGAGCCTGCCTCCCCCCTCTCTCTCTGCCTACTTGTGATCTCTGTCTGTCAAATAAATACATAAAACCTTAAAAAAAAAATTTCCCTTCTGGTGACAATAGAAATGAAAGGCAAAGAAAGGGGAAACTCAAGCTAGTGATAATATATAAAAATTTAGCAAAAATTCAATTTTTGGAAGAAACATTAACAATTATAATACTTACCATATACAATCAGCCTGACATCTAAATCACAGTAAACTCCTGTTTTCTTGGGATTCAGATAGCCTGAATTTTTAAATCTAATTTATGTACTAGTATTTAATAACTTCCATTACAAAACTAATAATTTTATTAATGAAAATTTACTAAGTATAAGCAAAACAGATATCCCTGCATTGCTCATTTTGAGCCTACAGAATGACACAAAGAGCAAAGGTATCAAAACTTAATTCAAATAAATTATTTTTCAGAGTGAATACTCAGGGCCAAGATAGATTTAACAAACCTTCTATGTCTCTAAAAACTGTCCAGGGTGGGTGCCTGGGTGGCTCAGTGGGTTAAAGCCTCTGCCTTCAGCTCAGGTCATGATCCCAGGGTCCTGGGATCGAGCCCCACATCGGGCTCTCTGCTCAGCAGGGAGCCTGCTTCCCCCCTCTCTGTCTGCCTCTCTGCCTACTTGTGATCTCTTTCTCTCTGTCAAATAAATAAATAAAATCTTAAAAAAAAAACTGTCCAGGGAAAATTGATGACCCTGAGACACTGTGGTATTCTCAAGTGCCTTAAGGAATTATCATTTACAGTTTAAATGGGATATTTTTCAAGTGCATTCAGAATACATCAAATCAGTTGGAAAAAAAAAAATCAATGGCTCTGTCCTATACTATGGTGACTCAACTGAACTAAAGACCCAGTCATTCTGGATAAGAGTTTATACATCATTTTAAGAAGGTAGAGAGGGCAAGTGTTGGCAGAAATATAGAGAAAAGTTGCCCAGAAATAACTGTCTGGATTAAATGTCCTGGGGAAGTGGCAGGGTGCCATTTCTGAATCAAGAGGTAAATGTAATTTGCATGTTGAGTACTGTAATCAAAAGTGGATGACTCTTGACTCTACAAATTAAACCACTTTGTTTTCTCTTTAAAAGGCAAATCAATTTTATAGAAGTAGAACTGGGGAGGTCAGAATAACATCTGGGGATCCAATTAATGTCAATATCCTGGTCGTGGTACTGTACTACAGTTGTTTATTTTAAATACTTGATTTACTTATTTGAGAGAAAAAATGTGCATGAGCACACATAGTTAGGGAAGGAGGGGCTGAGGGAGAGGGAGAAGCAGACTTCCTCAATGATCAGGAAGCCTGCTGAGGGACTATCCCAGGTGCCCCTGTACTACAGTTTTACAAAATGTTATCACTGGGGGAAATGGGTAAAAGATACAAGGGATCTATTATTTTTTACAAGTACATATGAATCTACAATTATTTCAATAAAACTTTTAATTAAAAAATCAAATTGAATTCCCTAAGTATATACCCAAAAGAAATGTGTATAGATATATGAACTTGTATACACACACAAATGATCATAGCAGCACTATTTGTTATGACCCTAACCTGAATACCCAATGACTGGGCTGCCTGGGTGGTGCAGTCCATTAACTGTTGGACTCTTGATTTTAGCTCAGGTCGTGATCTCAGGGTCATGAGATGGAGCCCCACATCAGGCTCTGCACTCAGCAGAGAGACTACTTGAGATTCTCTCAGTCCCTCTCCCTCTGCCATTCTCCCCCGCATGTGCTCACTCTCTAAAATTAAAAAGAAAAAAAAAGAAAGAAAGAAAAAAGAAAATCCAATGACCATAAGCAAGAGTACAAATAAATCCATATAATCCTACAATAGAATCCTAATCAGTAATGAAAAAGACAAAACCACTGCAAGCACCAATATCCACAACATGAAAGAATATAAATAGCGAACAAAAAACACCAGAAATAAAACAATATACTGTGAGATTCTCAGGGTGCCTGGTGGCTCAGTCAGTTAAGCAACTGCCTTTGTTCACGTCATGATTTCAGGGTCCTGGGATGGAGCTCCCTGCTCAGCAGGGAGTCTGCTTCTCCCTCTCCCTCCCTCCCCACCACTTGCGTGGGTGCGTGGGCACGCTCGCTCTCTCTCTCTCTCTCTTGCTCTCTAACAAGAAAATAAAATCTTAAAAAACAAAACAAACAAAAAACCTGTGACTCTCTCCTTTGTAAAAAGTTCAAAAACAAAACAAATCTACAGGATTAAAGTCAATAGAGGGGTACCTCCAGGGATGAAGAAGAAAGCAGTGATTAGGAGGCACAAGGAAGTGTATACAGTTCTTTAAAGATTTTATTTATTCATTTAAGAGAGAGAACACAAGAGCAGGGTGGCAGAGGAGGGATGCAGAGGGAGAAGCAGACACCCTACTGAGCAGGGAGCCCAACACAGGGCTCAATCCCAGGACCCTAGGATCATGACCTGAGCCAAAGACAGACGCTTAGTTAACTGAGTCACCTGGGAGCCCCACATGCTGTTTAGTTCTAGACTCTAGATGGTGGTTACCCAAATGTGTTCACTTACTAGAGTGAGGTCATATGACTAAATCTCAGGAATTTATAATTAATGGGAAAATAATTTCCAAAATATCACATATACAACTACCCTTGTATATACAGTCAAATGATCTTCAACAAGGGATGCCAGAACCACTCACAATAGGGAAAAGGCAGTCTCTTCAATAAATTATGGGAAAAACTGGGTATCCACATACAAAAGAATGAAGATGGACCCTTATAACACAGACAAAAGTTAGCTGAAAATGGATTAAAGAACTGAACATTCAACCCAAAACTATAAAACTCCTAGAAGAAAATACAGAAGAGGGACGCCTGGGTGGCTCAGTTGGTTAAGCAGCTGCCTTCGGCTCAGGTCATGATCCCAGCGTCCCGGGATCGAGTCCCACATCGGGCTCCTTGCTCTACAGGGAGCCTGCTTCTCCCTCTGCCTCTGCCTGCCATTCTGTCTGCCTGTGCTCGCTCTCTCTCTCTCTCTCATAAATAAATAAAATCTTAAAAAAAAAAAAAAAAAAAAAAGAAAATACAGAAGAAAAGCTTTAGGACACTGGATTTGATAATGCTTTATTGAATATGATACCAAAAGCATAAGCAACAAAATTAAAAATTGACAAATGGGAGTACATCAAACTTAAAATTTTTTATGCACCGAAGGACACGACCACCAAACTGAAAAAACAACCTACAGAATGAGAGAAAAGATACGTAAATCAAAAGGGGTTAATATCCAGAATACATAAGGAACTCCTAAAATTCAACAATGAAAACATCAAACAATGTGATTAGAAAACAGGCAAAGGACTTAAGTAGACACTTCTCTGAAGATGATCCACAGATGGCCAGCAAGAATATGAAAAGATGCTTAACATAAGTAGTCACTGGGGAAATGCAAATAAAACCAAAATGAGGCCACATGCAGAAGAATGAAACTGGACCATTTCCTTATACCGTACACAAAAATAGACTCAAAATGGATGAAAGACCTAACTGTGAGATGGGAATCCACCAAAATCCTGGAGGAGAACACAGGCAGCAACCTCTGTGACCTCAGCTGCAGCAAATTCTTGCTAAATATATCTCCAAAAGCAAAGAAAACAAAGGCAAAAATGAACTATAGGGACTTCATCAAGATAAAAAGCTTTCCCACAGCAAAGCAAACAGTCAATAAAACCAAAAGACAACTGACAGAAAGGGAGAAGATATTTGCAAATGTCTTATCAGATAAAGGGCTGGTATCCAAAATCTATTAAAAACTTACCAACTTAAACAAAGGACAAATAATCTAATCAAGAAATGGGCAGAAGACATGAACAGATATTTCTCCAAACAAACAAACAAACAAAAAAACCAACAACAACAACAACAACAAAAAACAACCAAATAGCCAAAGACACATGAAAAAATGCTGGAGAGTCTGCTTCTCCCTTCCCCCTGGCCTGCCATTCCCTTCTGCTTGTACTCTGTCAAATAATTAAATAAAATCTTTAAAAAAAAACAAAAACAAAACCCTAAAGTGAGTCTCCTGTAGATAGGATCTTGTGAGATCCTGTATTTTTATTCATTCTGTCAACCTCTGTCTTTTTATTTAGGAATTAAATCCACTTAGAGGCTCCAGTATGCTCAATTAGTTGAAATTTTGACTCTTGGTTTTGGCTCAGGTTGTGATCTCAGGGTCCTGAGATGGAGCCCCGTGTTGGGCTCTGCGCTCAGTAGGGCTTGCAATTCTTTCCCTCCCTTATCCTGTGCCCCTAACCCCACTTGTGCACATGCATGTGCACTCTTTTTCTCAAATAATCCTTTTTTTAAAAGGAATTTAATCCATTTACATTTAAAGTAATTACGGATGAGGAGGTACTTAACTCAAAATTAAATACTTCTGTACATCAAAGGGCATTATCAAGAGAGTGAAATGACAAGCTACAGAATGGGAGAAAAATATCTGCAAATCAAATACTTAATAGAGGATTGATAGCCAGAATATACAAAGAAATTCAACTTTAAAGCAAAAAGACAAACAATTCAATTGAAAAATGGGCAAAGAACTTGATTAGATAGTTCTCCAAAGAAGATACACAGAGGACCAGTAAATACATGAACATCTTTAGTCATTAGGCAAATACAAGTCAAACCACAGTGAGGTACCAGTTTACACCTGGCTAGGATGGCTGTAAGTGAAAAAACAGTAAGTGTTGGAGACAGTGTGGGAAAACTGGAACCCTCATTCACTGTCAGTGGAAATGTAAAATGCTGCTGTGGAAAATGGTTTAGAGTTCCACAAAAAACACAGTATAGCTGTATGACTGAGCAATTCCACTCTGCAGTATATCCAAATGAACTGAAAACAAGCACTCTTGATAAATACTTGTATGCCAATGTTCACTGCAGTATTGTTCACAAATAGCTAAAAGATGGAAACAATCCAAGTGTCCACTGATGAATGGTGAATGGACAAACAGAATGCAGTATATATACATATAATGGAATGTTATTCAGCCTTAAAAAGAAATTCTGACACATGCTACAACATGGATGAACACTGAAAACATTATATTTAGTGAAACAAGCTAGATACAAAAGGGCAAATATCGAATTATTCAATTTATATGTGGTACCAAGAATAGTCAAATTCATAAAGACAGAAAAATCGAACAGTGACTACTAGGGGCTGGGAGCAGGGGCAATGGAGTTATTGTTTAATGGCTACAGTTTCACTTTGGGAGGACGAAAAACTTCTGGAGATAAATGGTGGTGAGAGTTACACAATGACATGCATGAACTTAATGCCACAGAATTGTACAATTAAACATGGTTGAAATAATCAATTTCATGTTATGCATATTTTACCACAATAAAAATTTTAAAAACCAAAACATGTTAAGCGAAAGGAGCCAGACACCAAAGGACCAATATTTTATGTTGCCATCTACTTGAGGTACCTAGAATTAAGCAATTCTAAAGAGACAAAGCAGACTAGAAGTTATCAGAGGAAGAGTGATGAGGGGGTAGTTATTGCCTAATGGTAACAAAGTTCTGATTGAAGTGATGAAAAAGTTTATAAAGTTATCAGTGTTGATTGTGAATACTGTGAATGAAATTAATGCCACTGAAGTGTACAACTGATTAAATGGAAAATTCTGTTTATATGTTTTACCAAATAAAAAATAATAAAACTAGGTTATCTATGCCTATAACTAATATTAGCCAAAAACTTAATTTTGTCTGAATCAGAGCAAAACAAAACAAATGAGACCATTAAGAGTTTCAGGGGTTAACCTGAATAATCTACAGAGAGGCCCTACACTATTCAAATCTATTGGAAAATCATAAATTTCTCCCTCTTTTTATTCAGTAAATCTAACAGAAAAATTTCCACTTTTTCTAGGACTTGCTTTGCTTTTAAATCTCGTATGAATTTACCAAAAATTTATTTTGTCTTGGATAGCCTTTGTGTTTTAAGACTAATGGATCTTGTCCTAGCTTTTATTATGTAAGTAGTTACACAATGTTACAAAGAAAATGTTTTAAATAAATGACACTGCAACCAAAATCTAAACTTTCAAAAGGGACAAAACAATGATTGTGATCCATTCATTTCTCTCTCAGTCCAGCAATAATCAAGTGAAATACTTCAAAGATACAAAGGAAATTTTGTAATGTCCCCTAGTGAAGGATTTCAGTCAGTTCATCTGTTCAAAGCCTATGTGGTAGGGAGGAAGCCTTTTGGTTCTTTCTTGAGTTCATTTACTAAGTATTATTGAAAAGAAGAGGGGCGCCTGGGTGGCTCAGTGGGTTAAAGCCTCTGCCTTTGGCTCAGGGCTTGATCCCAGCCCCGCATCAGGCTCTCTGAGCAGAGAGCCTGCTCCTCCTCTCTCTCTGTGCCTGCCTCTCTGCCTACTTGTCATCTCTCTCTCTCTGTTTCAAATAAATAAATAAAATCTTTAAAAAAAAAAAAAAAGAAAAGAAAATAAGATCTAGAAACATTCAGATTTGGAAGCTGCAAAATTAAGCTGGGTTATGAAAAGAACCACTACCCAAACAGATAGGCAGAATATCTCATCAAAATGAGATATGGAGATTAAAATTCTGGACAGGGAAAAAAATAAATAAATAAATAATAAATAAAATAAAATTCTGGACAGGGCAAAACTACTTTCGAAACAACAGTCTGACAGGGCAGAGAAAGATGACAGACCTGAGTGGTGAACAGGAGGAAACGGTGGGGGTCCACACGTTTTCATTCGCATTCGCTTAGAAAGAGCCCAGTAAAGTAGTGGTGTCATCTAGGAGAGGCTAACGTGATCGCGGCCAGAAAGGGTGTAACCTGGGCAGTCAGCCATCCCTACCCAGGGGTGAAATCTCAGGTCTTCAGGTCCAATCATAACTTATCCCCACCAGATTAAATCCCACTACCACAGATTTTCACAATTCCTTAGGTACCTTCATAGTATTCATTTATGACAACTGTCATTATTTATTTGATGTCTCTGTTAACCTGCTAGACTATAAGCTCCATTAGAACATCGACCATGGTTGATTTTTTCGTGGCTGTATTCTAGAACACAGTATGCTTGGAACATAGTGAGATCTACAGAGAGAGCTCACTCTGCCCTCCTTCTGTCCCATTCGTCCCCCCCACCCCCATCTCATGCCCACATGCAAAACAAATAAATGAAAGTCAATTTGGTCATCAGAGGATCTCACCCAGACAGTACTGGAGGTTAAATTTTGCCTCATTTTATTTCTAGCTTTCCCCAGGACTAACCACTTACAACTACTCAAGAAAACAAAGTATTCTTGGGGTTCCTGGGTGGCTCAGTCGGTTAAGCATCTCCCTTTTGCTCAATTCATTATCCCGGGGCCCTGGGACAGAACCCTGTGTCAGGTTCCTTGCTCCCTCTGCCCCTTCCCCTGCTTGTACTAGCACTCTCTCTAAAATAAATAAATAAAATCTTTTTTAAAAAAAATTATTCTTCCCATAGATTTGTTAATTTCACAAGCTAGATGACAATAAAATTATACTTTTTTTCACCAGCCTTAGAGAAATGAGTAAGAATTGTTATCAGTCAGGCTCTGAAGATTTCAGGGGTACCGTCAGTACCCTGATTATCAAACACAGCCTGTGTTCTGTCTTTCTTGCATGACAATGACTTGTGCACAGAGCTCATTCTCCCTCACAGGCCCAAGACATCCAATTCACCTTTACATCTTCAGAGCACCTGTCACTTAAGCACTCAAAAGATGCTACAGGGAACAAGTAAGTTTTATTACTAATAAAAATAACTTCATCAATCATTCAGTGGCCCCTAACACTTACTGAGCTCTTTATGCCGGGTACCACAAGACTTTATATGCATTATTTATATCAACTGTCTAACAACTCTGCGGAGCACATACACGAATCTCAATTTTATAGCTGGGAAAGGGCCCTGACAGAGCTATTTGCCCAAGGTTATACACAACTATTAGGTGGTAAAACAATAAACTGAACCAGATATTTGGACCCCAAAGCCAGTACCCAGACATTAGAATTATATTTCATCTATACGAGGAACCAAATTTTCTTTATATATGTTTTTTAAATTTCATTTTAAGATTTAGTTGCCAGAGAGAAGGAGAAAGAGAGAGAGCACAAGCAGGAGAATGGCAGACAGAGGAACAAGCAGGCTCCCAGATAAGCATGGAGCCTGATGCAGGACTCGATCCCAGGACCCCAGGATCATGACCCGACCGGAAGGCCCACGCTTCACCAACTGAGCCACCCAGGCGTCTCCCAAATTTTCTTTAAAATACACCATTAAGTGTGGCTCCTTTGTGGGTACCAGGTAAGTGGCCAACTCATGGTTTTGGCTCAGGTACTGATCTCAGGACAGAGGACTGAGCCCTGACTCAGGCTCTGGGCTCAGGACAGTCTGCCTGGGATTCTCTCTCCCTCTGCCACTCCCCCCATTCATGAGCATGCTCTCTCTCTCCCTACATAAATAAAATTTTTTAGAAAGATTTTTATTTATTTAGAGAGAGAGAGATTGAGAGAACAAGTGGGAGGAGGGCAGAGGGAGAAGCAGAGTCCCTGCCAAGCAGGGAACCCAACTTGGGACTGGATCCTAGGACCCTGTGATCACTGAGTCAAAGGCAGACAGTTAACCAAACAAACTACCCAGGTGCCCAACATAAAAAATCTAAAAACAAAACAAACCACCATTAAGAAAACGAAAAAGCAAAAGACTGTGAGGAAAAAAATCACAATACATATAAGGTTGACTTAAGTAATGTGGGGGTTGGAGTGCTATTGAACCCCATCCTCTACACATAGCTGAATATCTGTATATATTTTTGGACTCACCAAATACCTAACTACTATTAGTGTCCTGCTTACCAGAAGCCTTACCAATAAAATAGTCAATTAACATATATTTTGCATGTTATATGTATTACACGTGTTCTTAGAATGAAGCAAGCTAGAGAAAAGAAAATGTTATTAAGAAGATCATGGGATGCCTGGCTGGGTCAGTTGGTAGAACATTTGACTCTTGATCTCAGGGTCATGAGTTCCACATTGGGCATGGAGCCTACTTTAAAAAAAAAGTAAGATCTTAAGGAAGAGAAAATACTATGTTGAAAAAAAAAATCCATGTGTAAATGGACCTGTGCAGTTCAAACCTGCCGTTCACGGGTCAACTGTATCTGAAAGGAATTGCATCTAGAATATATGAAGAGGGGCACCTGGGTGGCTCAGTGGGTTAAAGCCTCTGCCTTCGGCTTAGGTCATGATCTCAGGCTCTCTGCTCAGCAGGGAGCCTGCTTCCTTCTCTCTGCCTGCCTCTCTGCCTACTTGTGGTCTCTCTCTGTCAAGTAGATAAATAAAATCTTAAAAAATAAATAAATAAATAAAAATAAAAATAGAATATATGAAGACTATATTCAAGAAAACAACTCAATTATAAATGGCCAAGATAAAACAGACACTTCACAAAAATCCATACAAATGACCAATCATACCATGATGATACTCAGTTATCATTCGTCATCAAGGATATGTAAGTTAAAACCGTAATTTATATGCCAGCACAGCACATACCCTTTAGATTTGTTCAAAGTATAATGACCGATGATACTGTGTGTCAAGGAGGGTGGGGAGAACTGGAAAACCACATACTACTGCTGGGTGTATAAACTGCTGGATACATAGGAAAAAACAAAGGTAAGTCTCAGATACGTGAAGCCAAAGACACTAGAAACAAAAAAGTGATACCGTTGTTCTACAGTGTTAGAAATAGGGGCACCTGGGTAGCTCAGTGGGCTGACTCTTGATTTCAGCTCAGGTCACGATCTCAGGGTCTCAGGATCAATACCCAAGATGGGAAGTCTGCTTGAGATTCTCTCCCCTCTCCCACTGCACCCCATCCCGAAGTCAATAAATAAATCTTAAGGGGCGCCTGGATGGCTCAGTGGGTTAAAGCCTCTGCCTTCGGCTCACGTCATGATCCCAGGGTCCTGGGATGGAGCCTCACATCGGGCTCTCTGCTCGGCAGGGAGCCCACTTCTCCGTCTTTCTCTGCCTGCCTCTGCCTACTTGTGATCTCTGTCTTTCAAATGAATAAGTAAAATCTTAAAAAAAAAAAAATAATAATAATAAATAAATCTTAAAAAGTAAAGGGATGGGCTTTTAGAAGTTAAGAGAAAAATTACAGGTAAAACACTCAGAATAATAAGCACCAGTAAACACTATTTGTACTACTAAAACAAATCAATGAATAGATACTATAATTCAATTAAGGAATACTATGATTGGTGTCCCTTACTGGCTCAGAGGAGCCTACAACTTTTGATCTGCATTGTAAGTTCAAGCCTAGTATTGTGTGATTACTAAAAGAAAAAAAACAAAAACAACAACAACAACAAAAAAAACTTTAAAAAAAGGAATATTACAATTCTTTTTCTGTATTTATTTGTACACATTTGTATATACTGGTATATACACGAAAGATGCAGAAAGATTCAAACAAATCCCTGGGATAGATAAGAGTTTTACTTTCTTCCATTCTGTATCGCTTTTCCCTCCAACCTATTCTTGACTCCTAGCCCAAAGTAATCTACTGGAAAAGCAAAGTGCTTTAATGTCACTCCCATCTTAGGCTTCAATGGTTTTCCAATACATTTAGGATCAAATCCTTACTACCTACCCTCCCTTGCCTGACCTGGGTCCCACCAAGCTCTCTTGCCATTCTTGATCTTCACTGGCTATACCACTGCCACAGCTGCTTTCAGTCCCACTGATGGGCCAACCCTTGCTTCACTCTGCAAATGCCTCAGAATGTACTTTTCTCTTCCTGAAGCCAGTTCTTCACCTCAGCTCTATTAAAAGTCATCCCTCAGCTTTGCAGATCACTCTTTTTTTTTTTTTTTAAGATTTTATTTATTTATAGGCAGAGAGGCAGGCAGAGAGAGAGAAGGAAGCAGGATCCCTGCCAAGCAGAGAGCCCGATGCGGGGCTCGATCCCAGGACCCCGGGATCATGACCCGAGAGCCGAAGGCAGAGGCTTTAACCCAATGAGCCACCCAGGCGCCCCCATATCACTCTTAATAAAGTAAGTCTTCTGGGATGCCTGGCTGGCTCAGTTGGTAAAGCATGTGACTCTTGATCTCAGGGTTGTGAGATCAAGCCCCAGACTGGGAGTAGAATTTTACTTAAAAAAAAAAAAAAATTAAACACTCATTTTTCTTTCCCAATTCCTATTTGTTTCCTTTGCAGAAAGCACCTTCATTGAGCATCTTTCTACTTCTGTTTTCTATGGTCGTTCCTCAAAGAGCAGGTTCAAGAGGACAGGACCATATTTTTATTTGCCACCAGGGCCTACTACCATTGCACCTGGTAACAGCTAAGAAATACCTGTTGAATGCTATCCCATTTGTGAGGCAAGCCTTATAGTAATATTCCCACTTATGCCCATAGCCACTTAAAAAAATACCTAGAATTGGGTTATGGATATTGGGGGAGGTTATGTGCTATGGTGAATGCTGGGAAGTGTGTAAGCCTGACGATTCACAGACCTGTACCCCTGGGGCTAATAATACCTTATATGTTAATTTTTAAAAAAATTTTTTAAAGAAACCTAGAAAACTTTAAAATATCACAATGTGGTATTTAAATTCTTTTTAGAAATGGTTATTTATACATAAGATAATGGCTTCTGAACTTCTCTGACTTGTGATACACAGTAAGAAAATTAGAATATTAACTGAAACAAAGGTTCACAAAATCATACCTACCCTTGCTAAGGGAGCTGTACTTTGTTATCTTCTAGTCAGTGTCATAGACAGCATAACCATTTTTATGTGCTCTTTCTATACTACTAAAAGTGGAAAGACAATGATGAATGATGTGTACTGCTGCAAGGTTTGGTTTTTCATTCACGATTTCAATAAATTAAACCAGTACTACTAATTCAAAAATGCAAAATTAATGTTAGAGGAAAAGTAATCCAATTACCTTACCAATTCAAAATTATCACACTCAAACCCCTGAATAACATTATAACCACATTCATTTAAAAAAAAAAAAAGGCAACCTACAGACACAGGATTTTTCAGATTAGGAGCCCCTTTCTAAGGATGAACCCCAAAGTGATTTCAGACTGTAAAGAAAAAATGAGAACTGGCAGAGGTCTCCCATCTCATCTAATACCAATTCTACTCTTCCTGACCTACAGGCCAAAAATTGGTGCCATTTTTGACGACTTCTCTCACTCTTCAAATCTAATGCATCATTAAATCCAATTGTCTCTACCATCAGAACACACCCAGGGGCACCTGGCCGAGCTAGTTAAGGGACAAACTCTTGGTTTTGGCTCATGTCGTGATTTCAGAGATGGAATCCCACATCATGCTCTGCTTAAGACTCTCTTGCCTGCTCCCCCTGCCGTTCCCACCCCCACCCTGACAAAATAAGCAAACCTTAAAAAACAGTAACAGCAACAACAACAACAACAACAAAAACCCCACACATCCAAAATCTGAGAGCTCTCACCACCCCTCATTGCCACCAGCCTGGTCCAAGCCACCGCCACCTCTTACCCAATCTACTACAACAGCCTCCTAATTGGGCTCCTCAATTCTCTCTTTGCCCTCCTCCAGTCTTTTAAATCAAGTAGTCAGAGTGATACCATTAAACCAAGCCACATCATGACACTCCCCTGCTCCAGTGTGGGTTCGTTCCTAGCCCACACAAAATCAAAATCCTTCCCACAACCAAAGCGGTACTTGATCTGCCCTCACCTAATCATGTTCACCTCATCTCCTACTACCCAGCCACTCCAGCCTCCCTCATCCTCCAACAACACCAGACATACTCCCGCCTCAAGGCCTTCGAACTTGCTCCCTCTGACAGGCATGCTCTTCCCGCAGATAATCACATGGCTAGCTCCCTTAACTTCCTTCTGGCCTTTACTCTAGTCATCTTAATAAAATCAACTCTGGGCATCATACCTAAAATTTCAACCCCTTACCCTTACACCCTCACCCCATATACATCTACAGTTCTCTTCTCTACTTTATTTTTCTTAGAACCTACCACTATGTAACACAGCATATATTACAGTTACTTTGCTTATTGTCCACTCCCCGCAGATTAATCTCCATGAAGGCATAAATACAGTATATCCACTGCTTTATTCTAAGCACCTAGGACAGTATCTGACACATAACAGACACTTCAGATTATATCACAGACAATTCAGATAAATATATGAATGAACAAGTGAATGAATGAATAGCCTTGGAATGAACAAGAATATAGGAACAGAGAGACTAGAACAGGTAAGTAAGAAGAGCTAACTGCAGGTAAAGAGCTGTGGCTCAAGCTTCGGGGGCGGCTCTGGCATACCTGTGATGTCTCTGGCTCTACCAACATTGTGAACCAGGTTAGCAACCACTACTCAAGATTGAACTAAGGTCCACGACAAGCACTGAGTGTTCCATCCAAGTTCATTATGTATTCTAAATCAATCCAGAAGAAATTGGGGGGAAATGAAACCACAAATGAAAAACATCATTACCTACCATTATGAACTATGCTTTAACAGGCTACAACCCACAACTTTAACTTACCATGAGGCATACACCAAAGGACTAAGCTAAGGGTAGAATTCAGAAGTAATGCTATGTACACAAGAGAAATCTATCGAAATCAGATTCGGCCACTCATCAATCAAAATATCTGTGAACTTGTTTCTCATCCTGTTAACATAAGGATCACTACACCCAAGTCACTCTCAACTAGTTATCCATGGATGAAATAATGAGAAAGTACTTTTAAAGTACCCTTTAAAAGCATAAAAGGCCATACCCCATTCAAATACAAGTTACTAAATTCTAAGATGTTAATTTACTGGCCATTAAGGTTTATTAAAAACAATGTCCTTTTGGGAAACTTTACATTTCAAAAATTTTTTATAGATTTACGAATCTGAATATAGAAAAAATATTTTACTAGTATATTTGATTCACGGAAAGAACTAACAAAAATTAAGTTTTTTCTCAGTTACAAGGTTATACTGAGCAGGAATTTCCAAGGAATTCACCCCAAGATTTTATTACTCAAAATGATACACACCAAAAAAATATATGTGTTAATATGTGTATATACACAAATACCTCAAAGTCTCATGGATTGGGGTTTGTGGACTGTCTGTCAAGGAGCAAGAGGGAACTTTTTGGGGTGATGGAAACGCTTTGTCTTAAAAGGCAGTGTGATTATGTGGACGAATACTTCTGTCAAAACTCACTAAACTGTACATTTTAATTGGGCACAATTTCTGTATGTAAAGTACACCTCAATATGTTTAAACAAAAGTCTATCCTGTTTCCTTAAATTAAAAAAAAGTAACAACACTCAATTGCACCATGGTCTCAAGAACTTTCACAAGGAGATCTAATGCAACAGGTTTGAAGATTTAGCAAAGAGGGTGAGTCAAGGACTATAAAAGTTAACTCATGACCTTCTGGCCTCAAGGTCAATTCAAATTAATAGAAAATAAAGGCAGCATAATCAGGGGGTAAAAAAATCTCAGTTTCTTCTCAGGAAAACCTGAAATGAATTACTTCAGAGGGCGCAGTCGGAAGAGCACAGGTTCAGAGCCCTTGAAACCTAGATTGGAATGGTTATAGGCTGTTAAGCGTGTGACCTTGAGAGTCCTCAGTCCCTGAGGCTCAGTTTCCCTTTCTGTAAAATGGGGATAATGATGTCTTAATGATGTCTTAAAAGTTTGACCTAGCGAACAGTTAAGTATCCAATATAAGAAATGCAATACATGGCATTATTAAAGGCTCCAGAATTTAGTGCTGGTTAGAAATGCATGCAGAACTAAGGCCCCTCTGTTTCCGTCTAGGGGAGCTGCAGTCCCTTCCGTACGCCTTATCGCCCTCAGCCAGGCTTCACTTCCCTCCTACACACACCCTGCAACTTTTCCGGTCCGGACCACCCCTCACCCGTGCACCTCCCAAGGGCCGCCCACCTCCCGGGCCCCACCTCGTTGAGGAAACGGGTGATATCGTAGACTCGCCCGTGGATCACCAGCCAGATCTCCTTCATGGAGTTGCGCTTCGCCACTTCCTCCAATCGATAATAAGTGACGGAGTTCTCGACCCCTTGCCTTTTCCCATCGCTGTCGCTTGCTTCCACAGTCGCCATTGGGCCTGAATTAGCTCTTCTCCACCACTAACCGGGTTTCCGAGGTTAACTTCCTCGAGGTGCACCTTCTGTTAAGTCCTCCCCGGCTTCCGTAACTAAGGCCCTTACGGTCTTCGGAGGGATCCTGGCAACAGCCAATCACGCTTCCGGGTAGTTCCTGGTTCGTTTTTCTTTTTACCAATGAAATAACGGATTCAGATTTAAGTCCCGCCCCCCCTTTCCGCCCAGACCTTGGAGCGTAGGCCTGGTTCGAGGTCCAACTAACCAATCAGGATCGTCTACCCCTCCAATCTCACCAACCAGGTACCGTGATTTTGGAAAAAGGCCTAATGGAGACCGGTTGACAGCGGTTACACAAGAAAGGTTTCCCTTTCACTTAGTGTAGCGGCCTGCGGAGTCCTGGAAGTGAGGGCCGAGTCTCCATTTTCCTGTTTCCCTTCTTTTCCCTTCCTTTCGCCGTGACCTCTCCGCGCGAAGCTTCTTTCCCCCACCTCCCGTGCGCCCTGTATTCCAGCCCGGGTTTTTTGTTTTTTTTTTGTTGTTGGTTTTTTTTTTTTTGCAACCTTCAGGCTGTGACCGGACAACTCACGTCTAAGTCTGATTTTCCTCACCAGTATAATGGGCGAGATAATCTTGTTTGATCAATTAAATGAGAACGTGTATCTCCACAGCGCTAGGCACACAGTAATCAAGGCACGAATGACAGTGGTGCTAAAAAAGGGGCGGGGGACAGGGTCGTAATTCGCCTAGGCCATTGACTGGTAGTTTCCCAAGTTTTTGCCACTACTTAGAATCTGATTCAGTTATATCTCAAAGTTGGGAAGGGGGAATCTGATTGTTGAACAAATTATTTGGTGATCAGAACAGAGCTATACTATTTTCGTTTCTTAGTGTTCTAAAATAAAATTCACCTCAACTATTCCCAGCTAGGGATCCCAGCATTTTGGGATTCCAAGCTTGGTTGATGTGCAGTGTTGTAAGCTCCTCATTTTTAACTGCCATTACAACTGACAAATTGACATGTAATGCCCTTTTCATCCTGTCACTCTCCCAGACGCTCCACAATCCATCGTCAACCCCTTTTACTAATATTTTCCACCATTCCTTTTAGAAGACTTGTGTACCAGCCACTGACTCCTAAACCGGCTGGAATAAAACCACTTCTGTGATCATACCAAGTACACTGACTCTCTTCCTTCCAGTGCCTACTCACTTTCAAGCTCATCCTGAAATTCTTTTTCACAAACTCTGCTGGCATTCCAGCCTCCATGTTCCATCCCCTACAGCACCTAAGCATATGACTATTTCAGGAAACCCCCTGTATCTGTAAATCTTAAGTTTCCATATCTTACCTCCCAATTGAGCCTGAAAAATATGAGAGAAATCCCATATGATTCTTAGGATATTCCACAAACTAGATTCAAAGACTTAAATTCATTTCAGAGATATTTACTGAACATCTCCTATGTCACAAGTACTGTGGTAGGCTTGGTGATAGAAAAGTAACATAAGAAATAAGCGTTCTGAGGGCACCTCCATCTGTCTTTAGCTCAGGTCATGACCTCAGGTTCCTGGGATCAAGCCCCACACGGGGCTCCCTGCTCAATGGGGAGCTTGCTTCTCCCTCTCCTCTGCCCCTCCCCCGTCTCTCTCAAATAAATCTGAAAGAAAGAAAGAAAGAAAGAAAGAAAGAAGGCTTCTAAACCAAAAACGTTTACATACATATACATTTAAATTCTAGAAATAGAAATTTGTTCCAAATGTAATGGGAGACAGCTCTGAACGCATACTCATTAAATGAATAATTCACAATTAATCTCAGTGTGCACCTGAGGAGGCTGTTTTAGAAATACAAACTCTAAAAAAAATACAGACTCTAGGGGCGCCTGAGTGGCTCAGTCGTTAAACAACTGCCTTCAGCTCAAGTCATGATCCCAGGATCCTGGGATCAAGCCCAGCATCGGGCTCCCTGCTCAACGGGAAACCTGCTTCTCCCTCTCCTTCTGCCCCTACTTGTGTTCCCTCTATCCCTGTGTCTCTCTCTGTCAAATAAATTAATAAAATCTTGGGCGCCTGGGTGGCTTAGTGGGTTAAGCCTCTGCCTTCGGTTCAGGTCATGATCTCAGGGTCCTGGGATCAAGCCCCGCATTGGGCTCTCTGCTCAGCGGGGAGCCTGCTTCCTCCTCTCTCTCTCTCTCTCTCTCTCTCTGCCTGCCTCTCTGCCTACTTGTGATCTCTCTCCCTGTCAAATAAATAAGTAAAAAATCTTTAAATAAATAAATAAAATCTTTACATACATACATACATACATACATACAGATTCTGGGGTGCTGAGGTGGCTCAATTAGTTAAGCAGGTGTCTTTGGCTCAGGTCATGATCCCAGGGTGCTGGCTGGTGAGGTGCGGGGGTGTGTGTGGTGGCAGTTGGTGCTTCTCCCTCTCCCTCACCCCCTCCCCTGGCTTGTGATCTCTCTCTCTCTTTCTCTCTCTCTCTCCATCTCAAATAAATAAAGATCTTTAAAAATACAGATTGCTTCTTGTCCAAACAGGGGAGTCTCTTCATCTCAAAATCTTGGCTTGCCTCATTACTTACTCTGACCAACTGATTGTGGCAGAAGTGATGCTGCGCAAGTTGTGAAGTTCAGACCTCAAGAGGCATTGACGTTTCCATCTTCACAGGTAAGAACCTTCCCCCGAATGAGATCAAGATGCTAGAAATAAGCCTGGGATTAAAGACCAGCCATTTAAACTCTCAGCTGAGCCCACCCCTTCATCCACTCGTCAGCTCAGTGTGAACACTGAGGGAGCCCAGGCTTACTCAGCAGAACTGCCCAATCAACCCACAGAATTGTGAGAAATAATAAAACATTGTTTTAACACAATTAAAAAAAACAAACATGCAGATTCCCAGCCCCACCTCCAGAAATGTAGGCCCAGTGGGTCTGGATGTAAAAGCAGAAACGAACATTTTTAGCAAGTATCTGTGATGACTGATGCAAGTGATTTGTGGATAATTCGGGAAACCCTGAATGTTTTCTGAAGCATATATGTCTTTATCTCACATGCAATAAATTAGTAAAATTACACAGCATTTCCTTTACTATCTCCACCTTTGGGAAACTGGGCCCAATTGTGTTTTTAAAGACTCTAAGATGGTAGTATAAAAGAACTTGTCAACAAAGGGAAGGGTTAGAGAAATATATTTGGAGTACTATAATACCAAAAGCAGGTTTTCTGAGACTGGGAAGAGAAAAGTTGTTTGGGATTCCTCCCGTAACAGTAACATAAAACCCACAAGTTTCCTCAAAGGGATGGAGTCGGGGAAGGAGGGGAGCAGTATAGGCAAGAGTAGAGCCAAGTATCTCTTCAGAGCGGAAGGGCTACATAACGTAGGCAGGGAGATGGGACCTTCTGGCCAGGGCTCCCAGGTAGCAGACTACTTGAGACCCAGTGCAGAGGCTGTCAGCTCTACAAAAGATCTTTTGGGAAGTGAGCAATACAGCCTGAAGGCTGGAGAGCCCTTCCTGAATGTTTTGAACTATGTAAAACTCCTGAGGAGGACAGGAACTGCTCCCATAAATGACTAAGACTGAATTTGTCATCATCCTGGCAAGTGGAATTAGGATCACATTAAAGTGGTTATTTTAGTAATATTTAAATTCCTTTTTTTAGAATTTCAAACAGGTACATTGAAAGAATAATACAGGGCGCCTGGTGGCTCAATGGGTTAAAGCCTCTGCCTTTGGCTCAGGTCATGATCCCAGGGTCTCAGGATCGAGACCCGCATCAGGCTCTCTGCTCAGTAGGGGGCCTGCTTCCTCCTCTCTCTCTCTGCCTGCCTCTCTGCCTACTTGTGATTTCTGTCTGTCAAATAAATAAATAAAATCTTAAAAAAAAAAGAAACAAAGAAAGAATAATACAATGAACTCCCATATCCTTTTAACTTAGATTTATAAACTGTGAATCTTTCCATATTTGATTTCTATTTATTATTGCTATTGTTGTGAATAATGTTCAACCATTTCAGAACACGTTGCAGACATCGTGACCCTTTACCCAAATAATTATGTATCTCCTAAGAATGAGAACATACTCTTACATAACCCTAGGTGCCCCAAATAAATAAATAAAATCTTAAAAAAAAAATAGAAAAATCACTGGAACAGAATAAAAAGTTCAGAAAAGATCCGCATTGATATGGATAATCCACTTTCAAGAAAAACATAAATATAATTCATTGGGGAATTATGTTTTCATCAAATGGTATTGGTACAATTATGTGTGACTTGGAAAAAAAAAGAGATCAAGAAAGCTACCTAATATTAACCAAGTTTTTTGAGTGGCAGAGATGGGGATTTCAAGCTAGACTTTCTGGCTAATGTGTGGTAATTGTGAATATGAATTTAATAATCAGTACATTTAGGCCACCATCTTTTCCTGAATCAAATTCAGTCTGGGGGCTCCTGGATGGCTCAGTGGGTTAAAGCCTCTGCTTTCGGCTCAGGTCATGATTCCAGGGTCCTGGGATCGAGCCCCACATCGCGCTCTCTGCTCAGTGGGGAGCCTGCTTCCCCCTCTCTCTCTCTTCCTGCTGCTCTGCCTACTTGTGATTACTCTCTCTGTATCAAATAAATAAATAAAATCTTTAAAAAAAAAAAAAAGGGGGTGCCTGGGTGGCTCAGTGGGTTAAGCCGCTGCCTTCGGCTCAGGTCATGATCTCAGGGTCCTGGGATCGAGTCCCGCATCAGGCTCTCTGCTCAGCAGGGAGCTTGCTTCCCTCTCTCTCTCTGCCTGCCTCTCTGCCTACTTGTGATCTCTCTCTGTCAAATAAATAAATAAAATCTTAAAAAAAAAAAAAAAAAAAGAATGCAGCATCTTAAAAAAAAAAAAAAAAGTTCAGTCTAAAGGGGAGCCTTAGTGGGTCAGTCGGTTAAGCATCTACCTTCAACTAGGGTCATGATCCCAGGGTCCTGGGACTGAGTCCTGCATTGGGCTGCTTGCTCAGCGGGGGTCCTGCTTCTCCCTATGCCTGCTTCTCCCTCTGTCTGCCACTCCCCCTGCTTGTGCTCTCTCTGACAAATAAATAAATAAAACCCTAAATAAATTGTGGAGGCCAAGAAAAACAAGGCTGTACCCACCTTGAGTCTAGCCCTGACATAAGTACAGCCATCTTGGCAAATCAAAAGCTGGCACCTTGCACCCCTCTCCACCTGCTCCCCTCGGTAGTATGTGTGACGTTCCTCAGCCACCCCTGGCTGCCCTAAAAGAAAAACAAATAGTTAACTTGCAGAGATCACAATCCTGCAAGACAGGGGTCTCCCTTGGTTTACAAATGTCCTAGAGATTTAACAATAGCCCAATTTTCAGAGGCAAATAACTCAGTTCCCCAAGCCCTAATGTTGCCCTCTACACCATAAAACTGAAGGAGGCTGAGGCAGAAGGAAATGGAAATAAAGTTAAATTTCTTCTAAACCCAAATCTCATTAACAAGGACACTTGATAGGAGAAGTGTGAAACTTTATCTCTAAACCTCCAAGATAGTGTCAGCAATCATTCCCAAGCATATGACCCACTAATATACATCTAAAGGGTCTCACGAGAAGATCTTTATTACTGGTAATAAATAACGTTTCTCCCAACAATAGCTAGCCCCTCAAGGTCCTAGAGACCTTGCTTCCAAAATTCCTTAGAGACTAACATCATCCCCTTTGTCTTCACCCACCACCGAGTCCACCCCTACTCTGCCTTTAAAAACTCTGACTGTAGGGGCACCTGGGTGGCTCAGTGGGTTAAAGCCTCTGCCTTCACCTCAGGTCATGGTCCCAGGGTCCTGGGATCAGCCCCACATCGGGCTCTCCTCTCAGCAGGGAGCCTGCTTCCTCCTCTCTCTCTGCCTGCCTCTCTGACTACTTGTGACCTCTCTCTCTGTCAAATAAATAAAAAATATCTTTATAAATAAATAAATAAATAAATAAAAACTCTGACTGTAATCTGGTTCCGGGTCCAAGTCCCTACTCGGCTGCGTAGGGTATACTTGGGCCCAAGCTTAAGCATGTCACCTGAGGGTCCAAGTCCCTACTCCGCTATGTTGGGTATACTTGGGCCCAAGCTTAAGCTTGTCAAATAAACCCTCGTGTGATTGCATTGGTGCTTGGCTCCTTGGTGGTCTCTCAGATGCGAAAACTGAAAACTCCGGCATAACATAAATAAATAAGATGTCTGTAGATTTTTTTCAGTTGATTCCCTTTATCAGATACAAAGCAGAATTCCCCTATATTCCCAGTTTCCTTTTTTTTTTAATCATAAAAGGATATTTAATCCTTAAAAATCTTAAAAAAAAAAAAAAGAATATTGAATCCTGTCAAATATTTTTTCTTCATCCTTTGGGATGACCATATGATTTTTATCCTGATAATATGGTGAATTATCTTGAATGTTTTTCAAAAACATAACCATCTTTGCATTCCTGGAATAAACTCCACTTAGTTATGATATAGGCTTTTTTATATATTGGATTTAATTTGCTAGTGTTTTTTCAAAGATCTTTGTATCTATATTCATGAGGAATATTGGCTGTAATTTTCTATTCTTGAATGCTTTGATAGTTTTTTCCAAGCTTTTTTTTTTCTATTTTTTTTTTAAAGATTTTATTTATTTATTTGACAGAGAGAGATCACAAGCAGACAAAGAGGCAGGCAGAGGGAGAGAGAGAAGCAGGCTCCCCGCGGAGCAAAGAGCCTGATGCGGGACTCCATCCCAGGACCCCGAGATCATGATCTGAGCCGAAGGCAGAGGCCTAACCCACAGAGCCACCCAGGCGCCCTTTTTCCAAGCTTTTTGACAAATATTTACTGAGTAACTACAGCTAAGTACTGTGTCAATATGAGTATTAAACAAAACTCAACACAGTGCCTGCCACAGACAGTCCTCAGTATATGATAGATATTTTGGAGTTACTACTTCTAGATGCTATCAATGAGACCCACCTCTTAAAGAAACTTATTAAAAGGAAGATGGCACCTACCATACAAAACTTTTTTTTTTTTTTTTTAGGTAGTGTCCATGCCCAATGTGAGGTGTGAACTCACAACCCTGAGATCAAGAGTTGCATGCTCTACCACCGACTGAGCCAGCCAGACGTCCCACTATATAAAACATTTTTTTAAATTAACATTTTACTATTGCTGTTTTTATGTATTAGAAAATCTCCTCTCACGCTATCCAGGAGCATGCTCTGAAATTTATCTCAGCTAACAGTGGGATCAGTGTGTGAGAATCTGCTCTAGGGAAGTCGTTATTTACCTTGTAAGCTCATTCTACTGTTTTTGTATAAATAGTGGAATTGGAACAGGAAGCAAAACACTGTGCATGCTCCATGAGAATAAAGCAAGAAACAAGGATTCTGTCTCATTTTTTGCAGACATCAAACACACCTCCTGTGTTCTCACACCTTTTTGTTGGGGGAGGGCTCCCCTTTCCTGTTCCAGGAATGGAATACAATGAGGTAGCCCTCAAATCTGCTCCTGCCCTTCTCAGGGTATTATGTCCCCTGGCAACCTATTCTCTTTCCCTGCCAGAAGGAAGACAAACTCTTAAAGCCATCACAGGCCAACATTCTCCTTCCCTTCCTAGGGCCAGGCCCAGGTCACTAGTGTCAGAGAAGCTTCAGGAAGTTGATGCAAAGTGAGAAGCTCAAATTCTCCAGGGTATGGCCTCAGGGGTTTGGTTGCAAGCATCCTAGAGTTGTTCCAACTCTTAGGTCAGCCAGACCTCTCTGTCCTGTTGGGTGGACTCTTCTGGAGCTTCCCCCAAGACCCTCCTGTTCAGTCTTATGCCAGTGGGGCCCAACCCACAACAGCCCAGCCCAGTTTCATTTCCAGAAATGAAAGAAACTATCACTGTGTAAATAGCTACTAATGAGGATGGTTTCTACCCTGGGTTGGTTCCCCTGGCTTCAGAAGACCCACTTTTTTTTCCTTCTGATGTTTGTTTACTCTTTTTTTTTTTCAAGATTTTATTTATTTATTTATTTGACAGAGATCACAAGTGGGCAGAGAGGCAGGCAGAGAGAGAAGGGGAAGCAGACTCCCCGCTGAGCAGAGAGCCTGCTTCCCTTCCTCTCTCTCTCTCTGCCTCTCTGCCTACTTGAGATCTCTGTCAAAGAAATAAATAAAAATCTTTAAAAAAAAAAAGGTAATGAATATATTCACATGTTTCAAAAAAATATATATGTGTGTATAAATATATATGTGTGTGTCTCTATATACTATGTATATATTATATATATATGTATTATTTTTGAGGGGCAGGAAAGAAAAATTTATTGAGCGATAGTAAAAAGCTCTGAGTAAAGGAGGGAACCTGAGAGGTTGCCCAATAAAACAAAACAGAGTCCTAAAATGCATTCAAGAATAGAAGACGTATTAAAAAAAAGAGAGAAGTGTGGCGTCTGGCTGGCTCAGTTGGTGGAGCATGCAACTCTTGATCTTGGGGTCTTGAGTTTGAATGCTATGTTGGGTGTAAAAATTACTTCAAAAAAAAGAATAGAAGACATGGTAAAAATATTATCTCAAATCACTGAAGAAAGGGGGGCCTTTTACAGTATTGAAATAAAATAATAATGATTAAATAATGTTTTTCTAGAAATTTTTTTTCTGGAAAAAAATAATCTGGCTACATTTCCATATACCAGGAGAAACCCCGCTTGACCAAAGATTTAAGCATAAGAAATGGGTGGCTCAGTCATTAAGCATCTGCCTTCACCTCAGGTCATGATCCCATCATCCTGTGTTGGAGCCCCAGGTCAGGATCCCTACTCCATTTCCCTCTGCCTGCCCCTCCCCCTGCTTGTGCTCCTGCTCTCTCTCTATGTCAAATAAATAAGTAAAAATCTTAAAACAAAACAAAAGACATAAGAAATGGGGGGAAAGGGTATTTATTATTCTATCTATTCAAAGCTCAAAAATGGGAAAGGCAAATACAACAACAAAAGTACAAGTGACCAAAAAGAAGAGAAAACTGAGCTTCATCAAAATGAAAAACCTCCGTGCTGCAAACAATACCATTAAAGATTGAAGAGAGAAGCCACAGACTGGTAGAAAATATATGCAAATCACATATCAGATAAGGGATTTGTATCCAGAATACATAAAGATCTTTTACAATCAACAATACAAAGACGACCCAATTGAAAAATGCACAAAGGATCTGAGTAGACATTTCGGCAAAGAAGCTCTACAAATAGCTAATAATCATATGAAAGGATTCTCAATATCACTCTTAGGGAAACGCAACTCAAAACCATGATGAGATTCTACCCAATGGCCACAGTAAAAAAGAAAGACAATAACAAGTGGTGGTTATTCTGAGAACCTGGAACACTCCCACGCTGCTAGGGTAAATGTAAAATGGAGTGTCCACTGTGGCAAACAGTTCAGCAGCTCCTCACCAAGTTACACAGAGAGTTGCCATAGGATTTAGCAATTCCACTCCTAAGTATATACCCAAGAAAAATGAAAACTATGTGTCACACAAAAACTTGCTTATGAATGTTAATAGCAGCACTGTTCATAAATGCCAAAAAGAGGAAACCACCCAAACATCCATCAACTGATAAATGGGTAAATAAAGTATGGTGTGTCCTTATTATTCAGCAGTAAAAACATCTTAATGAAACATGGATGTATCTTGAAAACATCATGCTAAGTGAATGAAGCCAATCACAACAAACCACAGACCGTATGATTTAATTTATGTGAAATCTCCAGGACAGGCATGTTTAGAGACACAGAAAGTAGATTTAGTGGTTGCACAGGGCTGAGAGGATTGGGGGGGTTGGGGATGACTGCCAACAGGGTGGAGAGTAAAAATGTTCTAAAATTAGTTTGCATGGTGGTTAAACATCCCTGTGACTATACTAGAAGATAGTGAATTATACATTTTCAGTAGGTGAATTACACAGTACGTGAGTTATATCTCAATAAAGATATGGGTGGAAAGATATGGGTGGAAAAAACAGACAAAACTTAGAGACAATGTTAGAAGTCTAGATTAGTGGTTGAAAAAGGGCAGGAAGAGGGGAAAGGAGAAATATTTTTTAAAAATATATAAAAACTAGAATAATTCCCAAATGTGGAGTCAATGAAAGAATGGATGTAAAAAGACATTCAAACGTTGAAGTTTTTTGTATCGTAAGGTTCTTTTTTTTTTTTTTTTTAAGATTTTATTTATTTATTTGACAGAGATAGATCACAAGTAGGCAGAGAGGCAGGCAGAGAGAGAGAGAGGGAAGCAGGCTCCCTGCTGAGCAGAGAGCCCGATGTGGGACTCGATCCCAGGACCCTGAGATCATGACCTGAGCTGAAGGCAGCGGCTTAACCCACTGAGCCACCCAGGTGCCCCCGTAAGGTTCTTTTTGATAAAGATAATCTAGTGCATAGACTGGATGATGTCACTGTTTTTACTTCAATCTACTGGACAAAAGGCCACTTTGAAAAATCATGTTTCCATAAACACAATTTCCTTTAGGCTGGTTTTGCCCTAGAAATTCTCCAATTGTCTTTGGTCAACGGCCTTTATTCAGTCTGTAGAGGATGAGTAAGTAGCAAATCTCCTTAGCGATTAGACTAATGCTAATAGATTTTTGAAGTCAGCGTTATTAACCATCATCTACACATAGTTAAGTAGAAACTATCTCATCTGGTGCGGCTGGATAGGTAAACAATGGCTTGGATTAAGCAATAAATTTTTAAGCTTATTTATTTAGCTAAGTAATCTCTACACCCAATGTGGGGCCTGAACTCACAACCCCAAGATCAAGAGTCTCATGCTCTTCCAACTGAGCCAGCCAGGCACCCCTAACTGATAAATTAATAAATTCAGATAAGGGGTAGTAGAAGGGGCAATTCTTCAATTTTTTACGGCCCTAATACATTCACATGCCTCAAAACTCAAAAAACAAAAAAGAAAAGTTGAGGCACCCAGGTGGCTCAGTCGGTTAAGTGTCTACCTTCAGCTCAGGTCGTGGTCCCACACTTCTAGGATGGAGCCCTCAGTATGGCTCCCCGCTCAGCGAGGAGCCTGCTTCTCCCTCTCCTCCCTGCTTGTTCTCTTTCTCGCTATCTCCATCTCTCTCTCTCAAATAAATAAATTTTTAAAATCAATTAAAAAAAAGTAAACATCTCAATGAAAAGTCCTTGCCCACCTTTTCTACCCACGTTCCAACCTCTTTCACTCACCCACCCCAGATAATCACTTAATATTTTTTTGTGTATCTCCTTCCTGAGTTTTTCTATGTGAATGCTAGTAAATATAAATATTTATGCTTAGTTTACTCACTTTTAAATAAAAACTAGCACAGTTTTATGTCTTGCTTTTTTTACTTAATGACAACTTGGAAGTGTTTAGATAGTAATACATAGAGAGCTTCCTCATTTATTTTTACAGTTGGATAATTTTCCATAGTTAATATTCATTGTTTGATATGAATGTTTCATAACTTTACTAGTCTCCGACTGGGAAATTTGGGTTTCCAGTCTTTTGAAATTGCAAACAATGCTACAGTAACCTTGGTCTTACATCAAGTAAGAGTAAAAGAAATGGGACTTCCAGGTCAAAAGCATATGCATTTGCAGGATTAGCAATGGACTGATTTATATTTTCACTGGTGATGCATGTAAATGACAGCTTCCTCAGAGCCCCACAGGGCATGTTATCAAAGTTTTTGAATTATACCAATGTGACATTTAAAAAATGCTATCATGGGACACTTGGGTGGCTCAGTCGGTTAAGCGTCTGCCTTTGGCTCAGGTCATGATCTCAGGGTCCTGGGATCGAGCGCCACGTCAGGCTCCCTGCTAAGCGGGAGGCTGCTTTTCCCTCTCCCTCTGTGAGCTCTCTCTCTCTCTCTCTAATAAATAAATAATAATAAATAAATAATACACAAACAAATAAATAAATCTTTAAAAAATGCTATCACACTGTAGTTTTTATTTGTATTTCTTTTCCTGTGGGTGAGGTTGAACATCTACATAGTTAAGATTCAGAAAGGCGGGCGCCTGGGTGGCTCAGTGGGTTAAAGCCTCTGCCTTCGGCTCAGGTCATGATCTCAGGGTCCTGGGATCGAGGCCCGCATCGGGCTCTCTGCTCAGCGGGGAGCCTGCTTCCTCCTCTCTCTCTCTATGCCTGCCTCTCTGCCTACTTGTGATCTCTCTCTGTTTCAAATAAATAAATAAAATCTTAAAAAAAAAAAATCATTTAAAAAAAAAAAAGATTCAGAAAGGCATTTATCAACTTTCTATCTAGATCAACTCCTGAAAAATAATCCTAATAGCCAAGAATTTCTTTTGAGTTGAGATGATTTATTTTCTTTCTTTCTTTTTTTTTTTTTAAAAGATTTTATTTATTTATTTGAGAGAGAGAGAGACAGTGAGATAGAGCACAAGCGAAAAGAAGGTCAGAGAGAGAAGCAGATTCCCCGTGGAGCTGGGAGCCCGATGCGGGACTCGATCCCAGGACTCCAGGATCATGACCTGAGCCGAAGGCAGTCGTCCAACCAACTGAGCCACCCAGGCGTCCCGAGATGATTTATTTTCTACATGCCAGGCATGAGCTTGCCTTAGGGGATACTCCCTCTACCTGGAATGGTTATCTGTCATCCTGACTTCACATTCATATTTTACCTCTCTAATCTCAAGGTCAGTGTCACCCCCTTGGTGAAATTTATGTGAGCCACCTTGTCCTAAGTGACTACCCATTCTAATATGTCGTTCTGTTTTCCTTTTCTCCATAGAACTCATGGCTACACACATTTTTCTGATTTATATGTTGGTTGATTTTTATGTCCACCAGTATAGCCCCAGTATCTTGGCACATAGTAGGTGTTTACTAACTATATGCCCACCTTCTGGAATGAGGGAGAAGGGGCTAAGTTTCTAAACAGAGTTTCCTGAAACTGGAGTGTGGGAAAGAAATTTGGCCTTGCCACTGGATTAAGAATCCCTACGGGCAGCCTCTAACCCTGAAACTTTATTCTTAAAGCGTTTTAACTTCATACTAACTCTGAGCCGTGGACGTGAGACTCACCCATGGTTAAGAGTTCAGGTTAGGTTTGGGACACTGGGATATTTTCTTTCATCCATAATCACTGGATCAAGGCCTATAAATCAAATAGTTAAGACAAAAAACACAAACAAGGTCGTAATTTGTTTCTTCCTGCCCTCTGTTTTTCTTGGCATGGAAAAACTCCAGCTTTTCCTGACTGGGGATGGGTAGTGACACTGGGGGGTGATTCATTAAAAGTGGCCTGAGTAACTGGCCTTTTATTTCTTCTCATTCTTTCCCTTTATTGTCCCAACTCATGTAAGGAAACACATTGAATACAATAATTCTCCTGCTGATAAAGAACTTTCCCTTGACTCTTTGTTCACTTGTAGTTACATGTTCCCAGAATCAAAATCTTGGAGCTAGGGAGGCTGAAGTGGCTAAGAGTGGATGTGATGTGTATTTCTGGTAGAGAAGGAAGGCCATGAGTCCTGGCTTATGGAAGTTCCTTCTTTTGCCTCCTTTTCTCAACAAAGTTGCCTATTTTATTAGGAAATTATTCCAGTCCCCGGGGAACCTGGCAGGAGTTAGGTGAAGCTGTGGATAAGTCTGAGAATCTTACTTCCCTATTTCTAAATTCGGTGTCACAGTATCAGTACTTTCCTCTCAAATGAGTGCCATTAATGTCAACCATTCCTAAGTCCAGAAGAGAGGAGAAAATAATTCAATTTTATATCAAAATATCAAAAAATATTCAATTTAATAATAGATCACAATATTAAATATAGATCACAATATTAAGAGAAATTGCAGAGAATATTATTTTCATCTTTTACATTATATACTTCTATTTTATTTGAAATTTTTAAATATTTTTTTTAAATAAAGGATAATTTTTAAAATATGTATAGAAAAAGGCTGGACAATAAGAGACTGAAATGCTAACAACAGCTATCTTGGGGCTGAGGGCTAGGAGTAGATTTTCGTTATCATCTTTATCCCTGTCTACAACTTATTAGTTCTTTTCACAGACTGTGTATTACTTTTGTGATTAAAAAGAAATAATAATAAAATGTTGTTACATTTAATTTGGTTTGTGTTGTCCCAACCTCCTGTACCTTTCTGTGGAAGTGGAACAATTTATTTTCCAAGAGGTGGGCACAGAAGGACACAAGTGGGACTATGATCGGGGTCAGGGTGAGGCAGTGGAAAAATACCAGTGATGCCTCATCCTCAGCATGGTTCTGGTGAAGGCCACTATTAAGCCACCCCTCCTTTGGTTTCTTTTTCCACCTCCGCGTGAAATAATCCCAGTTCCTCTCACCTGCTGTTGTAAATCTGTTGTCAATCTGGGAGCCTGCTCCTAGCGTTTCAGTCTCTGTGGATTCCCCGGGTAACCAGCTCCTCCGCGGGGGATGCATCTAGGAAGGGGAGAGTGACAAGATGAATCCATGGGTCCCTGATGTTCTAAATTGGTGGTTCTTGTCCATTTTTGAGAAGGGGACTCAACAGACAGCATGCCTCCTCCCTACTCAGGCTCTGGGTCCATGAGGGGTCTGGGTAGTGAGAAGGTAGATTATCTTCTACTAAGGCTACATGTTAGGTTGGAGACTGTGACTCTGGGTGTGAGCCCAAGAGGCTTCCTTGTGTCCTAATTAAACAGACTTTCCTACCAGTCCTGAGCAGCAATGGACCAGGCTGCCCTCCCTGTGTGGAGTGAGACAAGAACTTGTGCGTCCTCCCAGGTCATGGTCGTAAAAGACCAGGAAGAAGACACTGACGACTCATGCCCAGTTTCTCTTCATGTTCTTCCTTCTCTAAGCCCAGAAGGAGAAAGGGGGAAAGAGAGGCCTAGAGCATTAGCATTGATGACCCTCTACAGGAAGGAAATACCTGGAGCGGGAAGAAAGTGTTTTCCTCTCCAAAAAGTTCTTACTATTTCTTGGATTATAGAACGCTTCGAGGATATGAAGGGAACTATGAACCATCACCTCAGAAAAGTGCACATACCTGCTGGACTTTGATATTAGTGGTTTATATCTACCTGTCTTTCCCTTTCTTTTACAACCCCCATTTTCCTGTAAGAACTGTTTCCTGTAAGGACTGCTAATTTCTGCGAAGCCAACAGGAGGTCAATCAGTGTGCCCCACCTCCCCTTGCTTACAGGTGAGGCATGTGATCCAATCTAGCCAATTAGAGAAGCTCATTTCCAGGGCCCTGCTGTTTCAGAAACCAGCACTTGATTTAAAGGAGCCAAACAGGGACGGAGAACTCAGGGTGTGGGAAGATTCCTTTATTCGAAGAGTTCTGAACTGGAGAAAAGTGAAGCTTGAGGCTCTCCAGGGCTATTCTGTCTAACAAGTTAAGAGAGTCTCAAGAATACAGCCCAACAAAACGGAAAGGTGCCCTCAGGACATCGTTAAACCCTTGAATCTGGTTGTAAATGAAACCTAAACGAGCCACTTAATTTTCTCTCCAGCCCCCTCCCCAGCTACGTTTCTGTTCTTTGTAATGTATGTGCCCGCATGGAACTTGGCCTCCACTTTCCAGGGGTGGTCAGACTCTGAAGCCCACACCTCCACTGGACCCTCAGAGTTCTTTCTGGTAGTGGTGCCCCTTATTAATTTGAAAACTGATCAAGCACTCCAAAAGATTCAGATGCATCTGATAACTGAATTTGTGGCCATAGGACTTGGCTTCTTCACGTTGGCACCATTTCTGCTTAGTAACAACTTGAGAGCCATATTGAAAGCAGAAGTAGCACTGGTGTGTTAGAATGTGGAAAATGCTAGGAGAAAGTGACTCGTCCTCTTTTTCTTTTTATACTACCCACCAGAGTCGCAGGTTTTGGAAAGGATGTGAGAAAGAGAAACCCACCCAAACCAAAGAGGATGTGGGGGCCAGTTAACCTGCAAAAAGGCACTAGGAATTTGATACAGGGTGGTGTAGAAAAAGCTCTGGGATAGTAAGAGCTTACGTTTTATTAAGTATTTACTCTAGGCTAGAGGTTACACTAAACACTTTACATGCATTATAACCACTCTAGGTGGTGAGTGCTATCATTATTCCCACTTTGCAGAAGGTAACACTGAGACTGAGAGGGACTAGTCACTCACAAGAGAGTCCCCCAGCTCCACAGCTTGTGGAGCCAGATTCCACATCAGGGAGTCCCGCACTTCCTAACCACCATGTCCCTCCTGTTTAGCTAAGGACCTGGGTTAGAATCAAGCTTCTAGCACTTGCTGGTTGATTGACCTTGAGTAAATGAGCCTCTCTGAGTTGCCTCACCTGAAAAATTTAGATATTGTATTACATAACTTAATCTCTTTCAACTCCAACATTTCAACACATTTTTCAAAAATTTCGAGAATTTTTAAAAATCCCCAACTCCCCAAATGAAGATTTGTATAGCTGGCCTGTGCTTTCCCCCTCAAGACCATATAGATTTGTTTTTTCAAGGATTTAGGATCAAAGGGCTCCTTTGGGTTATGTATTCCTTTGAAATGAATTCAAAGGCGTGCATTTTCAAAGTGCAGGGGGAACTGGAAAGCCTTCATCCTCGCTGAGTGAATCAGCATCCCGGGAGCACAGGTGACAAGTCCTGACCCATCCCTTCACTGTCTGATAAGCCCAAAGGTCACAGCTCTGAACTTGACCCCACTTTTCCTTCTTCCTGCCCCTTTTGTGGGTTTTCTGATAAGGTGCCCTAAGTCAGCTGTGACCCTGTTTTCTCTCTCTGCAAACATAGTCCCCAGGGCGTGCACTCTGCCTGTGAGCTCCCCAGCTGCTTCCAGCTCTCCCTCTGCCCACAGTCCTTTAATTGCTGCATTCCAACAAATTAGCCATGTGACAGAAGATTATTTTTAACTTCAATAGAGCAGCTCCCTCTCTTTTAATATATCATGCTTGGCCCACATTCCCTCGGTGAAAAGGGCACCATCGGCTACTTCTGAGAACTTTTAATTACTCCAATTGTTTGCAACCCCCTTAGAAGCTTAGAAAAAAAAATATGTTTCTCTCTCCGTTCCCAGTTTTCCCATTTCTTACTTAATGGGAGCTGAGGCTGAGTCCAATCTAGGGACTTACCAGCTTCAACAGGTCTCCCCAAATCCTCTCCAGCCCCCTCCCACTTGTTCTCCATGGAACTTTTTTTTTTTTTTTTAAGTGCAAATCCACTGGGAGGATGAAGGATGGACAAGTTCCAGAGTGACAGGGACTCCCCGATTCAATGCCACAGAGAGCCCGGAAGATAACAGGAATGGAGGGAGGTTTGGTGGCCCCAGGAAGACTGAGTGCTCAGCCCCTCCTAGGTCTTGGGATCCTCCAAGAACATCCTGATAATTGAGCTTGAGCTTGAGTCTGAGCCTTCCAAGTTTGAGAAAACCACCAGAACGGTAAGCATCTCAAAGGCCATCACATGGACCAAAGGCCTGTCTCCAATTTTTCTGAATGTCCTAACCCCCAGGTACTTCTCTAATCTCAGGAAGCCAAGTGGGCTGTGTGGCCAAAAATGACTGGGATTATATCACCCACCTCCACCCAGAAAAGTAGAGATTGAGTTGCATTTAAGTTTGATTCCCCCCACCACCACCAAATTGAGAAATGTGCAATTTTTTATACGTGAGTTTTGCAAAGTAGCTCCAACAGGTTATATCGGTATGGGATCATTCCAGCCATTTGCTATGCTATATGTATTTTGACACACAGTGAATTATAAAAAGCTAGGGGTATGAGAGAGAGAGAGAATGGGTGTAGTTGTATGTTGGTAAAAGGGAAAAAGAAAGTGTCCCAGGCAGTGGGAATAGCATACATGCAAGCTGTTGTGTGGGAAAAAGCATTGTGTTTGGGGAATTTAAAAAAGGCCATTGTGGGGCGCCTGGGTGGCTCAGTGGGTTAAAGCCTCTGCCTTCGGCTCAGGTCATGATCCCAGGGTCCTGGGATTGAGTCCGGCATCGGGCTCTCTGCTTGGCGGGGAGCCTGCTTCCCTTCCTCTCTCTCTGCCTACTTGTGATCTCTGTCAAGTAAATAGGTGAAATCTTAAAAAAAAAAAAAAAAAAGGGATCATATGTACTTTATGTGTGTACTTCTTTCTACAATACATCATCTGTATTGTCCTAACATTTCCAATCTGTATGGTGTTTTTCTGTTGGATTTGCAGGAATTTGTGAGTTTGAGCCCCACGATGGGTACAGAGCTGACTTTAAAAAATAATGTGTATGTATGTATATATATACACATATATATATGTGTGTATATATGTAAAAAGAACCAGAATAAAATCCCTGCCTTCATGGAGCTTCCATTCTAGTGATGGGACAGGAGAAAAAATAAACAAATAAAAAATGTATATCATTAATGTAAAATGGGAGAATAAAAGGAGGGGAAGAAAACATAAATGTATTCTTTTATTTCTATTTATTTAATTTTTAATTTTTTAATTTGTAACTTTACTTTATTTTTTAAAAGAGACTATTTATTTGTCAGAGAGAGAAAGCAAGTGCACAAGCAGGGGAAGCACAAGCAGAGGGAGAGGGAGAAGCAGGCTCCCGGCTGAGCAAGGAGCCCAATGTGGGACTCGCCTCCAGAACACTGGGATCATGACTTGAGCAGAAAGCAGACCCTTAACTGACTGAGCCACCCAGGCATCCCTATTTATATTTTTTAAAGCTTTTTTTTTTTTTAAAGTAATCTCTATACCCAACATGGGGTTCAAACTCATGACCCCAAGATCAAGAGCCACACAATCCACTGACTGAGCCACCTAGGCACCCCACAAATGTGTTCTTTTAAAGCTGCATAAAATACCTATCTCAGAGACGACACCCAGAAACTGACAGGCCCAAGGAAGGGAACTGGGCAGCTGGGGGAACACGGGCAGAAGAACAAAGTCACCTTCTGCTCTGTGTATCTTCTGAATTTATAAATGATTGAATGTGTTATCTAATCCAGAATTAATGGATATAATTACAATAGTTTTGTTAAGTTGGAAGAAATGTTTGGCAGTATTGCCAAGCACCTGGGCCCTGAAGTTGTGGGAAATGCCTCATGGCGTTTTAATCAGGGCAGGAGGAAAGGGCGGGCTCCCAGTTGTCACTCACGACGGTCAGGAACCAAGTTGTACCATCACTCCGGTAAGATAAAAGAGCCACTGAGAGGACAGAAGGAAACAAAATTGGTCTTGAGTCACATATGTTTCAAGGGTATTTATAAAAGGCTTAGGCAGCTCCTTCCTAAATTTGAATTAATGTCAAAAGAGAATCATTTCAGGAAGTGTTGAGTTCCTCTCTTCAAACTTTTTGGGACCATCCCACACTGGTATGAATCACATAGACCCAAGTTCATTCACAGGGAACATCTGTGTGGGGGGAAGTGGCGGAGCACAATAAAGAGATCATCTGACACTGAACTTGGACACCTATTGTCTTTTTTCCCAGCTTCCCTCGGGATGTTCATTTCTTTGGTTATATGGGAAGGAAGGTCTATAAAGTGCTATGGTTATTATTTGGGTTTATTCATTAACGTGTGAAAATGGCAATTTGGAAGAGAAGCATGACTGAAATCTGTATTCTTTGTGAATGTTTATATTCCAGAAGCTTTGCAGAGTTGTTGGAAAGTTGCTTTGTGTTTTCTCTCTCCTTGTGGCCTCCAGTCAACCAAACTGATAAAAAAGGGGGTTGCCGAGCTGGCTTCCCCTCGTCTACTCGAGATTCTCTCCCTCTCCCTCTGCTCCTCCCCTCATGTGCTCTCTCTCTCAAAGAAAGAAATGAAGTATTTAAAAAACAAAATGATAAAAAAAAGTTCGGCTTCAAATATAAAGTTTATAATTATTTATCTTATCTCAATAAATTACCTCTTTCAAAATCCTACCATTATTTTCCCTATATTTTCATTAACTTTTAATTGCTTTAATATAGGAATACAACCTTCCTTTAAAAAAAAATAGAATGTTGCAGATAAACTTTTTTTTTAATAGAATACTTCCTCTTTTTTTTTAACTTTTAAAGATTTTATTTAGGGGCACCTGGGTGGCTCAGTGGGTTGGGTCTCTGCCTTCGGCTCGGGTCATGATCTCAGGGTCCTGGGATCGGGCCCCGAGTCGGGCTCTCTGCTCAGCAGGGAGCCTGCCTGCCTCTGTCTACTTGTGACCTCTCTCTCTCTCTCTGTCAAATAAATAAATAAAATCTTAAAAAAAAAAAAAAGATTTTATTTATTTATTTGAGAGTGAATGAGTGAGAGAGAGCATGAGAGAGGAGAAGGTCAAAGGAAGAAGCAGACTCCCCAAGGAGCTGGGAGCCTGATGCGGGACTCAATCCTGGAAGTCCGGGATCATGACCTGAGCCGAAGGCAGTCGCTCAACCAACTGAGCCACCCAGGCGCCCTGCAGATAAACTTTTGGTTCTCCTTAGTCATTTTCCATAATACTAATTTAACTGGCTACGAGTGTGGCTGGCAAATAATTACTATATCACAGTGATTCTAATACGCAACAAAGTATGAGAATCACTTGTCTAACTGATATAGGACCCCAATGTTCTTGGAAACTCAATACTAGAAATGATGGGAAATACATATTTAAAAAATATAATGGATGGTTTTCCTTCTTTAAGTGAAGGGTAAGATTTGCCTTTCAAAATGGATTGCATTTTAGCCAAAACACTTCAGTGAACTTTTGGATTGTGAAAATAAAAAGCCAATATGTCATTCTAGAATGGGGACAAAGAGACGCTAAGATCACCATATAAAAGTTGTCATTGTTGTGGACATGTTGCATTTCTTTTTTTTTTTTTTTTTTTTTTAAGATTTTATTTATTTATTTGACAGAGAGAGATCACAAGTAGACAGAGAGGCAGGCAGAGAGAGAGAGAGGGAAGCAGGCCCCCAGCTGAGCAGAGAGCCTGATGCGGGACTCGATCCCAGGACCCTGAGATCATGACCTGAGCCGAAGGCAGCGGCTTAACCCACTGAGCCACCCAGGTGCCCCGACATGTTGCATTTCTGTTAGAGTATTAAGATATGGCTGGAGACTGGGGATTGAGGAAGAACTGATTAAAGAAGTTTCTTGGCTAGGGAAGAGAGGGCCATAAAAAAGACCCCTGGGAAAGAGTCAGGCTGAGACTTTGAGGACCGTGTTGTCCAACATGGTAGCTATCAACCACATGTGATTATTTAATTCTAAATCTAAGTGAATTGAAATGAAATCAGATTAAAAGTTCAGTCCCTCAGTGATGGTAGCCACAATTCAAGTGCTCACCAGCCACATGTAACCAGTGGCTACAATACTGGGTGCAAATATAGAACATGTCCCTCATGAAAGAAAGCTCTATGTGACAGTGCTACCCTAGAAATCATTTTACATGGTTTTACCTAGCAGCTAGTTTTACATTTTTATTCACAAAGTATAATTACTTGCTTTACTACCAAGCCATCAACAAAGTTTTAAAATAATAGTAACAGCTAACATTCATTGAATATGTAATGAATGAACTTATGTAATGGTCAGTTTTCTTGGTTGCAGACAACAGGTTTCACTCTTGTTATTTTAAGCACAAAGAGATTTACTGAAGGGTATGGCTAGCTGACAGAACTATTTGGGAAGTTAAGAAATACACTCTAGGGGCACCTGGGTGGCTCAGTGGGTTAAAGCCTCTGCCTTAGGCTCAAGTCATGATCCCAGGGTCCTGGGCTCAAGCCCTGCATCCGGCTCTCTGCTCAGCAGGGAGCCTGCTTCCCCCCCCGCCCCCACCTGCCTCTCTGCCTACTTGTGATCTCTGTCTGTCAAAATAAATAAAATTTTAAAATCTTAAAAAAAAAAAAAAAGAAAAGAAATACACTCTAGGCTAAACATCCAGAAATGACTCCAAAATTATACTACAGAACTGGGTTGACAAGCAAGCTGCAGCCTCTGCCACCATCCAGAAGATTCAGAACTGCTAAGTTGCCACCAACAGCTGCTGGCTCAAGAATCATGTTGCCTTTGCCATGATCAACACCAGGAAAATGGATGCTTCACACCTGCCTCTCCACAGAGTTCATAGCTTTGAAGTCTCACACAAATGGCATCTACGTCACAAACAGAATCAGAGCTGAAGGGAGCTTGAGAAGCGTAGTGTTTAGCTTTGTATTTTCTGCAGTTCCAAAAGCAAGGTTAGAAAGGGGTTGGAATGGATTTTGAGAGAAACAGTCGAAAGTATCTGTCACAACTTGCCATGTGCCAACTCCAGTAAACATGCCTGATCTCATTTCATTCTTACAAGAATTCGGTGAGGAAGGCCCTATAATTATCCCCATTTGACAGATGAGGACACTAACTACAGTAAATGGTGGGACTCCCAGTATGAATTTAGTTGTGCTTTTAGAAGTTAAAGGAGCCCTCTGTCCACTCCTGGAAAGAACTAAAGGGAAGCAGGAAAGGGAAGAAGCCAGGACGGAAGATGACAACCAACAGGAATAAAGCAGCAGTCCCAAGGTGACAAAGGACAGCCAGAATGAATCTGAGAACTCAGGAGTGGTGCCAGATTCATGCCAGATTTCAGAGTCCCTACTCTCCCTTCAAAGTCCATGCTGCCCCCAGTGGGAAGAACCAGAACTTACAGACACATGACAAAGACAGAGAACACTTCTCTGGTTTCAAAGGTCCCAATTGCATCTGTGACACAGAACAGAACGCAAAAGTAAAGAACTCAGCAGGGAAGGCTTCCAGAAGGAGGTGAGTTTTCAGTCGGTTTTAGAGAAGAGAAGTGTTAGCTTACCTACTGCAGTCAGAAGGCAGAGGGTTTCAGATGAAAGAACTCCTATGTCTCATGCCAGGCCTCGGACAGCCACTGTAGCAAATCAAAGGAATGTCCTTGACTGAGGAGGAAAGAGGTGGCTCAGTGTTTAGGAGAAAACAATAAAACAATCTGTGGGGAAGGGAATTGATTACAGGATAAAATCACATGAAACCCGCCCCATGATTACAGTAATCTTAAAATATTAATAAAGTATGGATTGAAATTCTATTTGGAGCAAAATGAAAACCTCAGAGAGGGAACCCAGAAATTTTCTTTTTTCTTTCTTTTTTTTTTTTTTTTTAAGATTTGGTTTATTTATTTGAGAGAGCACAAGTTGGGTAAGGAGCAGAGGGAGAAGCAGACTCGAGTGGGGTGAAGGGCAGAGAGAGAGGGAGAAGCAGATTTCCCGCTGAGCAGAGAGCCTGATGCCCGGCTCAGTTCCAGGACTCTGGGATCAAGACCTGAGCCGAAGGCAGATGCTTAACCGAATGAGCCACCCAGGCGCCCCAAGAACCCAGAAATTTTCTAACAAACACTCCAAGTTGATCTGTCTTGATTTGCCGTCACAAGGGCTGTTACCAGCCCCAGTTCTCCTTCCCTGGGAAAAAGCCCAAGCTTCTGGTGCCTCAGGTCTGGCGATCCTTTGCCATATTATTCTTTCCTGGAGACATTCTAGTAGGATCACAAGATAACCATGTCAGGGAGAAGAATGAATCTCAAGGAAATGGGTCGCTTGGTGCTGAGAGCTTCAGGAGCTTTGAGAAAGCAGTGTCAACATCACAGAAATGTGGTAGTTATGTGTGATTCTTACTTTGCTTAAGCTTTATCAAACAATACTATTAACTAACATTCTATCAAGCCTCCCCATCTGCTAGGTCCTAGGCTAAGCAAATTAATAATGCTTTATATCATTTAACCCTCGCAACAATTACTTATACTAGAGGCTATTAATATTCCCATTTTACCAATAAAGAAACTGTGGCTTAAGAGGTCTCACAGCTAAGAACTGGACTCTGAGGCCCATAGATCTAGCCATCCTGCTATGGTGCCTTGATTTCTTCTTTGTTAATTGTGTTTCCCTATTATTTTTCACATGTTATGTTTATTTACTCATTGCCTCTTCCCTCCTCCAAAAACTGGAAGTTTCTTAAATGTGATGATCCAGTCTAATTCATCTTTTGATACCCTTATCCTCAATACCTGACAAAGACTAGCACACAGTGAGTGCTTCATATGTGTGAGCTAGACAGCTTTGTGATGTAACAGCCACTCACTTTATATAGTTAAACACAATGACTCTCTGTAGATCTTCACGGCTTCTGGATAACAAGTTGGTGATGTGTGTCCTCTCCATTCATATAGTGTCATGGTCAAGGGTAAGGGTCTTGGAGCCAGATAGTCACAGGTTTGAATCCTGCCTCAGGCACTTATTAGTGGTATAACCTTAGGCAAATGTTAAAAGAAAAAAAAAGTTATAATTTATAAAGGGTTATCTATAAAAGGAGCACTGCTCTTGGGTCATGAAGAAATAGCTGGAAAAGTTTATGATTCAGATGCTTAAAAATAATGTACATGTGGAGGCACCTGGGTGGCTCTGCTGGATGAGCATCCAACTCTTGATTTTGGCTCAGGTCATGATCTCAGGGTCACGGGACTGAGCCCTGTGTGGGGCTCTGTGCTCAGCAGAGAGTTTGCTTGTCCCTCTCCTTCTGCTCCTCCCCCTGCTCTCTGTCTCTCCCTCAAATAAATAAATACATTTAAAAACTATGTATATGTGTATGTAAAAGCACATGAAAAGATGCTCAACATCACTAATCATCAGGGAAATGCAAATTAAAATCATGGTAAGATATCACCTCATTCCTGTCAAAATGGCTATTATCAAAAAGATAAAAAATATCAAATATTGAGACACCTGGGTGGCTCAGTTGGTTAAGCATCTGCCTTTGGCTTGGGTCACGATCTAAGGGTCCTGGAATCGAGCCCCGTATTGGGCTCCTAGCTCAGTGAGTGGTTAGCCTGCTACTCTCTCCCTCTGCCCCTCCCCTGGCTCATGCACTCTCTTTATCTCTCTCACGCAAATAAATAAATAAATAAATAAATAAATAAATAAAATCTTTAAAAAAATAAATAACAAATGCAGGCAAGGCTTTAGAGAAAAGGGAACCCTCATGCACTGTTGGTGGGAATGTAAATTAGGACAGCCACTGTGGGAAACAGTATGGGGCTTCCTAAAAATAAAAATAGAACTGCAGTATAATTCAGCAATCACATTTGTAGTTATTTATCTGAAGAAAATTAAAATACTAATTTGGAAAGACATATACACGCCTATGTTCACTGCAGCATTATATACAAGAGCCAAGATTTGGAAGCAACCTAAATGTCCACTGATAGATGAATGAATAAACAAGATGTGGCATATACATGCAATAGAATATTACTCAGCCACAAAAAGAATGAACTCTTGCCTTTTGTGACAACACTTGTGGATCCAGAGGGTACTACGCTAAGCGAAATTAGAGAAAGACAAATACTAAATGATTTCACTTATATGTGGAATCCAAAAATCACAACAAATGAACAAACAAACCAGAAACAGATTCACAGATACAGAGAACAGACTGATCATTGCCCAAGGGGTTAGGGAGTGGGAACGGACAAAATAGGTGAAGGAGATTAAGAAGTACAAACTTCCGGGGAGCCTGGGTGGCTCAGTGGGTTAAAGCCTCTGCCTTCAGCTCAGGTCATGATTCCAGGGTCCTGGGATCGAGCCCCACATCAGGCTCTTTGCTCAGCAGGGAGCCTGCTTCCTCCTCTCTCTCTGCCTGCCTCTCTGCCTACTTGTAATCTCTGTCTGTCAAATAAATAAATAAAATCTTAAAAAAAAAAAAAAAGTATGAACTTCCAGGGTAGCCTGGGTTGCTCAGTGGGTTAAGCGACTGACCATTGATCTCAGTTTAGTTCTCACAGTTGTGAGTTCAAGCCCCACGTTGAACTTAAAAAAAAAAAAAAACAAAGAAGAAGTACAAACCTACAGTTACACAATAAATAAGACATGGGGATGTAATGTACAGCATAAGGTATATAGTCAATAATACTATAACAACTTTGTATGGTGACAGATGGTAACTAGATTGATGTGGTATACATTGCAATGTATATAAATATATACATTGTATATAAATATCGAATCACTATGTTGTATACCTGAAACTAAAATGATATTGTATTTCAATTATTCTTTAATAAAAAATATGTACTTGATAAAAGTGGTAGATGGCTGGGTTCTGAGAGGAGCCCAGTGTCTTCCTAGAGTAGTTAGCAGCCTGCTGACCAACTCAGTCTCCTCCTATTAAGAAAGATGGAGCAGCAAGAACAGGGACTTGCTGGGGTTAAATGTTAACTTGCTTGTGTTTATTTCTCTACAACTGCCTGCTGTTTAATTTGGCCAACCCAGTGAAGATTCTTTGGTAAGCCTGTGTATAATTTCTAAACACCAGACTTACGACCTTTATACACACTCTAAACATTTATAGAACGGGAGAATTCGTCTTTTTCTCCATCAGTGAATTGAATAAACAACAACATCCTCCCCTCTCCCCGGAAAAAAAGTATTCTTTGATCTACACCAAAGATATATTGGTAATAATTCATCCTGATCAGCAAAGGATTGTAAAGCAGATTCGTTGATAAGCCAATTAATTTCAGAACGCACTGGAGCTTGTTTCTTCCTGATACTGATTTATATTCTCAAAGCCATAGAATGTTAGAGCTGAAAAATAGACCTTTTAAGATTATCTCTTCAAATCTTCTGATTTTAATGGATGAGAAAACGGAGCGCTCCAGAGAGGAAAGTTTAGACAAATGTTAATAAAGAACCATATAGGAAATGCTTTGTCACAATTCCTACATCATTTTAAGCTTTCTGCGGCTATTGCTTTTTGACTCCGTTTTAATCTGGTGATCAAAATACATTATTTGGGCCTGGAATTGGAAATCTGCGGACACTAATCCTCAATTTTGTGCTGACGTCAGAGATATTTGAGACTCACTGCTGCCCCCTGCTGGAAATTTAAATCTCACAGGTTCTCAAGGTTATACGGAATTTTTGAACAGTCAAAAAAATTATAAAAGTAGTATTTCCTTAAGTTAGTAAGTTTAAATAGCATAAAGGGGTATGAAGGGAAGAGTTAAACTTGCCCCCCTTCCCAGTGATAACTGTCATTAACGATTTTATTGAACATTCTTCCATTTTTTTTTAAAAGATTTTATTTATTTATTTAAAAGAGAGACAGTAAGAGAGAACATGAGAGGGGAGAAGGTCAGAGGGAGATGCAGACTCCCCCTGTAGCTGGGAGCCCAATGTGGGACTTGATCCTGGGACTCTGGAATCATGACCTGAGCAGAAGGCAGTTGCTTAACCAACTGAGCCACCCAGGCGCCCTCTTCCATAATTTTTTAACTTACATATTTGTATATATCTACACATATGTGCAGATATGTGCATTGATCTCTGTCAAATGAATAAATAAAATCTTAAAGAAAAAAAAAGTTGCGGGGCGCCTGGGTGGCTCAGTGGGTTAAAGCCGCTGCCTTCAGCTCAGGTCATGATCCCAGCGTTCTGGGATCGAGCCCCGCATCGGGCTCTCTGCTCAGCAGGGAGCCTGCTTCCTCCTCTCTCTCTGCCTGCCTCTCTGCCTACTTGTGATCTCTCTCTCTCTGTCA